>NW_013668749.1:77939-106830 GCF_000517525.1 Limulus polyphemus
AGTAATAAAACAGAAATCTACAATACTAATTTACTTTGTGTTGTAGTAATAAAACAGAAATCTACAATACTAATTTACTTTGTGTTGTAGTAATAAAACAGAAATCTACAATACTAATTTACTTCGTGTTGTAGTAAAACGTTTGAATTTGCGATATGTGCGTATTTGTCTATAATAGCGGTGCTTTAAATAGTAATCAAAAGTAGGCTTACCGTACCATTTTAAACCTTCAGTCATACGGGTCTCTCATTAATTTTCTCTGTAAGGAATGTGGGTTTTTTACTGAATAAACTAACCGCCCATCTACCGACCAATCTACACATTACCCCACCTAACTAATCCCTGCATAACTCACGTTGCTAATTCACACAGTAACTCACCTCACTGATCTACGAATAGCTCACTGTTACTGATCGACACAATAGCTAACCTAACTAATCCGTGCATAACTGACGTTACTAATTCCCACAATAATCTGCCACGTTAACCTTCTCATAGCTCACTCTAACTAATCCAAACAATAGCTAAACTTTTTATCTCACACACAAAATCCGATCTTATTAAACTCATACACTTATCTGTTGTTGTATTCTACACAATGAAGTCCGGAAGGCGTTATAATGTGATGGTCAATCTCATTATCCGTTGGTGAAATAGCAGCCCAAGAGTAGGCGGTGGGTGTTGTTGATTAGCTGCCTTCCCTCTAGTTTATCACTGCTAAAATAGGTACGGCTAGCGCAGATATCCCTCGAATAGCTTTGCGCAAATTCAAACTAAACCAAATTGACTACTGAACCACTTGTGGATGTCCAGGTAGCATTTTTATCTTATCACTATGCACGTGTCAACAGTACCATTGATCTGCACACTAGCCCTTTAGATCTTTTCAATCTTGAAAATGACTCTTCTGGTGTACAAAGGCTAAGAAGATGATATTAAAACGATTTTCGTCATGTCCAAATAACACCAATCTTCCCTGCTTATTTTACATAATCCATATAGTACACGGAGAAACATTTTTATCAACGCCCGTTTAAACAGTGCGATCTGACAGAAACCATGGGTGCTGCGTCTGAAAACTTGATCGCTGTGTCTCCATATGTAATAGCATGAATACCGATTGTCATTCTCCATCTGCTTGAGATATGCAACGGTTGAACGTCTCCATACGTAATAGCATGAATACCGATGTCATTCTCCATCTGCTTGAGATATGTGACGGTTGAACGTCTCCATATGTAATAGCATGAATACCGATGTCATTCTCCGTCTGCTTGAGATATGTGACGGTTGAACGTCTCCATACGTAATAGCATGAATACCGATGTCATTCTCCGTCTGCTTGAGATATGTGACGGTTGAACGTCTCCATATGTAATAGCATGAATACCGATGTCATTCTCCGTCTGCTTGAGATATGTGACGGTTGAACGTCTCCATATGTAATAGCATGAATACCCATGTCATTCTCCGTCTGCTTGAGATATGTGACGGTTGAACGTCTCCATACGTAATAGCATGAATACCCATGTCATTCTCCGTCTGCTTGAGATATGCAACGGTTGAACGAATATTTCGTGGAAACAACTGTTTACTCGTAACATGTGTCTCTTTTCAAAACGGACTCATGAATATCCTTTTTGGTTATGTTGGGAATTGTTGCTTGGGACACGTGGACGGTTTTTGCCACTGATTTTTGTGTTCGTGGATTATCTTATAGTCGCATACAAAAACGAGTTTTTTTTCTACGCTGAGCCACGAAAGAACACATAGTATACCATACTATTGTATGCTCCATTGACACATTTTGCTTGTATGTATTGGATAATTTCAGAACCTGTATTAAATGCATTTCCATTACTTTCGAACCTAATTAAAAACCTAAAACTATTTTCATTTTGATTAGAATATACGTATTTATATTTTGTTACTGTGGATAAAGGTTTCATATTACTTTAGTTCCACTACAGATATGTACTCAATATAAACATTCATTTACTTCTTGAAAACATTTTTATATTTGGCTTTTGTGTATGCTACTACAGATACGTTATATCTAGAGTAAAGGTCATTTTGACCTCTTGTATTTGACACAAAAGCTCCCCATCTTTTCTAAAACTCTCCTTAAAGTCATCACATTTTTTCTGTCCATAGCGAAACTCTTTACAATTGGGTTATATTGAACAGCAACCAATTATGAGCGTCAACTCTCGAGACAGTTGATCACTACAAGAGACAAAAGCATTTCTAGAATTGCCACCTGCTGTGTTTCTTCTGTCTCCATGCGTATTGCATTGTCAACATTCCAATCGTTCACCGATAAACGTTTTTTGGTGCACTTATTTTCCGTTTCTTAACGTCTCTGACTGAGAACAAAATGTCAGCAACTAAGTTTGGATCTCTCTAATCTAACAAGTTTTATTGTTCCTATGTTCGACTTAGTATTACTATTGTGAAGGAGTCTATAGAAACAACATTAACGCTTAATAAACAGTATTATAGTATGAAAACAATAGAATATTTCATTTAAAGTTATTTTTTGCAAAATTCTTTGTTACTGTTAGTTGTCCACATAAAACATCTTCAAATAACTATTACACCCAAATAATCAACTGTTCTCTCTCTTCCCACAGCAACTACTAAACAAATACTCACGTGCTCTGTTTATTCCCACAGTGACTACTATATCCAAAAAACACTTGTTCAGTCTCTTCCACAGTAACTACTATACATAAATAACCTTGTGTTATGTCCCTTCCCACGGTGACTACTATATCCAAATAACCACGCATTCCGTCTCTTCCCACAAGGACTACTATATCAAATAACCATGTGTTTTCCTAGTTCTTGGTAAACAAGATAATTGGAGAGTAAGCTAGCGCTCTCTATGTAGGGATGACACAGACGCCTGTATTAAATCAATGCAAAAGTCATCTGGATTTTCTTCTCTACAGGTCATCAGAAGCTAGATATGAAGAGCTACCTGGTATAGTCGTTCTATATCCAGTGTATATGCCGCTTTTTAACTACCCAGAGCGTGGAAGAGTCTAAAACCTGCGAATACCCAAAACCAAGATTTCTTATTTTCGTTCATCATCATCTTTCTTCAACAGGCCTAGCGTCTATCTAGTTCTAGTAGTAACTATAATTTTATCATAATTTTATACAGCAAAACAATCTTCACGATCTTTGACTACCTATTTTATTATTATTCTATGCAAAATTTATAAAGCTTTAGAATACACTCTATAACCTAGTAACTCACGTACGCCATCTTATAAAACAAGCAAACAAATAAATATTAGGAAAAACATTTATCACAAATAAAAACATTATGTAGGGCTACCTAGCGAACGTGAAATATTGGAACCAAACAAAATAGGATGGAAGTGGACATATCACTTGATCGGCTAATGATCACATAGTAGACTAAGCTGTCTCGACTTTACATGGATAATAAAATCCCTACATTACCGACTTCCTCACAGGCGAAACAAATAGAACCAGAATTTCCAATCGTAAAATGTTACTCTGTTGTAAAATAGTTATAAAAGTAGTATTCTAAAGTTAACTAAAGGAAATGTATAATGATGAAAACTGGGATTCTATTCCAACACCAAGTTTTTGATAAACAAAGTGGGGAAGCCAGTAATGTAGAGATTATATTCTCCACGTAAAGTCAGTTAGGCTTAGTCTGCTATTTGATCATTTGCCGTATCAAGTGATGTGTCCACTTCCATCCCTATCCTGTTTGGTTACCTTTTTTTTAACTTCAATAGCCAGCCCTATATAGCTTTTTTATTTAGCGATATTTTTTTCCTAATACTTTAAACTAGTAAGTCGAAGTAGTGTCGTTCATTGACGAATTTAAAAACAACATTTTGATCTACTAGCGCAAACTTTCATGAGGACCTAACAAATATATGTGATTGCTTATTGAAACTTTGTCTTGAAAAACAAACATGTCAATGGTTTCTGTTCAATCTTGATAAATGAATGAGGCCTGATGAAAGAAAATCTGACATCAGTTTATTCACAGTTCATACTTAAATCTTCAAAGTTTTGCCTATCACGTTTGGGTAACAATATCAAACAAAAGAAACGGACGTGGAATAACTTCGCAAGGATTCAGTATCAAGTTGTCTCTGCAATCTCTTCATGTTGTGAAACCGCTACGTAACTAAAAATGTCAGCCACAAACAGTTTTTAACATGAAGCTTTTAGAAAATAAACTCAGTTAATTAAGAATATTTTCCTCCAGTTAAACAACATACTATGTCCCTTACTAAGCTTACTTCTCACCTTAATTATGTCTCCGCAGAGAGACATACTGTTTTTCTATTGTTTCTTCTTCTTCCAAACCGCCATTCTTTCATTTCTCGGCGGATTGACTTGAAACTTGGTAAGGTTCTATCCTGGTCCAATATGCCCAGACACCTTTTTTTTTATTCTTTTTTGATTTTTGATTTAGTCCTTTTTAAGGATTTTATAGTGTCAGAGGTAAAACAACCCAAAAATGTATGTTTTGGGCTTTTGTACGGTCATATTTACAGCAATCAAGATTATAACGGCATATATGTAAATTTTCATGTGTCCAACACATTCACATACAAAAAAGTTGAATTTGCCCGTTGTAAGTCTTTTTATGGGGAGGGCGTCACAGCTCACAAAAAAGCATAATTTGGGTGAGTTTTTTGTCAATTACTCGTCCGTATCTTGAATAGTTTACATGGAATTTAATACAAAAATACTTTTTTTACAGGCAATACACACAGACAAACAAAAATGTTGAACTTTCCCATTTTTAATAACTATAAGGGGGGGTCAAGATGCCACAAGAAGCATAATTTAAGTTGTTGTTTTTTAACAATTACTCTGCCGTATTTCGCCTAATTTATGTGGTATTTGGTACAAAGATACTTTTTAAAGGCTCCAAACAGATTTATAGACAATTTTGGAATTTCTGTCTTTTGTTCAATTTTTCAGCTAGAAAAGCACAATTTGGGATTTTCATGAACTATTCATGTGAATGTCAGCCAATTTACTAGGGATTTGAAATCAATATTCCTTATTGCAGGTCCGAAGCAGTGATATAAACTGTTTTTGATTTTTCTGGTGTCAAAATTGTTGCGATTGTGTTGTGGAGACATGTTGCATACGCCCACCAATGTTGTCCTCTTTAATGAATTGTATTATCTATCTCGTAAAAATTATTGATTTGGTGTTGCTTTCCTTTTGCCCAGTAAATAGTTGTTCCTTTTATGTAATTTTCTCGTTTTTGAAAATAATTACTTTTAATTAATCTCTCTTTCTGTAGTTTTATGCTTAGGAGCCAATTAATCTATTCCAAAAAATGCCCAGTCTGTAAACTGATTTATCATCGATTCTCTTTTCATCTAACTCGCAAGATAACATCTTTTTTGTGTAAAGTTAATGTATGAAACATGTTAATATTTCCTTCTTCGAAAATGTTTAGTGACGCTAAGGCGAAACTACTGAAAAATATAGAAACCATATTAAATTATTTCAAAAAATTTCGAATAATAAATATCAGTTACAAATTATTAGACCCTGAATAACTGACATTGTTATAGCTGTAAATAACTTTAACCTTTATATTATGACCTCATATTCGAATAAGTTATTTCATAATAAAGAGCGCTTTTTCTAAGTATAGATAATTCTGTATAGTAGTAAAAGGCTGTAAAACATGTTAATTAAACTATGAATTGAAGAAACATTATTACACTGGACGATCTCCACTGTTGTGAGATTTATCTACCGGAACTTTGTAGACCTCGTATACTGTTTTGGGAAAATTTGTTTGTTATTTAGTTTCAGAAATTACAAATTCTGAGCCTAACTGTTCCAAACCTTTATATGCTTCACTGACCCTAACTGTTCCAAACCTTTATATACTTCACTAACCCTAACTGTTCCAAACCTTTATATACTTCACTGACCCTAACTTTTCCAAACCTTTATATACTTCATTGACCCTAACTGTTCCAAACCTTTATATACTTCACTGACCCTAACTGTTCCAAACCTTTATATACTTCACCGACCCTAACTGTTCCTTTTAACGTAAGTATAACACCAATACACCATTTTGAAGTATATAAAGGTTTGGAACAGTTAGGGTTAGTGAAGTATATAAAGGTTTGGAACAGTTAGGGTCAGTGAAGTATATAAAGGTTTGGAACAGTTAGGGTTAATGAAGTATATAAAGGTTTGGAACAGTTAGGGTCAGTGAAGTATATAAAGTTTTGGAATAGTTAGGGTCAGTGAAGTATATAAAGGTTTGGAACAGTTAGGGTCAGGGAAGTATATAAAGGTTTGGACCAGTTAGGGTTAGTGAAGTATATAAAGGTTTGGAATTTTGACTGTTAGCAGATTTCTTCTCTTTCTTCACCTCTCCCTCTCCCCACCAGTGAATCAGCGGCAAGTTTGCAGGCTTACGAAGCTAAAACTCGGGTTTCGATACCCGTGGTGGGCAGATCACAGGTAGCTCATTGTGTAGCTTTGTACTTAACTACAAACAAAAAAACAAACAAATTTCATTGTTTTGTCAACTAAAATAAAGCTAACAACAGCACCTCTAAAACATATCTAGATTTTTTGGACAGCGATTTTGAAAGCTTAGTAAGTGAGGACTTCTTTTAATATAAAATTTTTCTCGGGCCCTTAAACCTATCGATGTTTGTTTTTGTTTTCAAAAATAAGATTCCGTTCATTCGAAAATCCGTATTCCAAAATTAAATGTTTTAATTCATATAAATATTATCTTACGAAAAATATTTTTTTATTCTAGAAATCATATTTTTTTAAACATTTGTGTGAAACTTCAGACATGACTCGCGGACTAAACTTTCAGAAATGCTAGTCTAGAAGGTTGAGCCTGGAGACAACCTATTTCGTGACCAAAAAAATAGGGTGCAAATAACTCATATCTTCGAGAAACTGTAAAATCACAAAATATGCTTCACTGTTACCAACACAATTATTTTCACAAGACTCAGTTCGTTTGTTTTATTCTTAAGCACAAAGCTTCACAATGAGCTATCTGTGCTATGTTCACCATGGGTATTGAAATCCGGTATTAGTGTTACAAGCCTTCAGTCTTACCGCTGAGCCACTGGGGGGGCTACACTAGTCGGAGAATACTAAAATCTAATAATGGTTTCAACGTAAATATAATAATTGTTTCAACGTATTTGTAACTTTTCAATGCATAAAAATAACAGTTTACACACAAACATTTAATCCGGCTCACTAATTTATGTTATATCAAGAGACCCAGAAGATCAAGCGTAAGCGAATAGTTAGACTGTTTCTAAGATCAAGAAGAACAAGAGAAATAGTCAATTGTTCAAAAGCGCTTGAGTTTCTGGGTAGTTTAAAATCTACCGTGATTTTATATTTTATTTTTTGATGATCCAGTGTGCTAACTCTTTCATCATGTTATATGTCACTTTATTCGTTTTATTTACGGTAATATTATTTTTATTTCATAGTAGAATTATTACGTTGTCTATGGGTTTTTTCAGTCTTATTCTGAGTAAACAATTGAAAGTGTAAAATAATGGATCAGAAATGGTACAATAATAACAGCTGTAGAAACAAAGAACAGTAGTTGTTCAGTAATTGTAAAGTAAAAAATATATATATTTATCAACCTCGAAATTACATTCAATTATCTTGTCGCTTTAGAACCAAGGAAAGCTTCACCTGTTTGAGATTTCATATATATATCATATATACATTCGTCTTGCTTTTGTCTAAACTTGAATAGCGACAACAAATTAATCGCTGTTGTGAAAAGATGGAATCATGGAATTATATGTGGAGTCCACTTAAACGAATAGTTTGCTCTTCATTAAGCTAGAAAAGTGATAAATATCGTTCTCTGTGAAGTACGGCCTTTTGGAACGTCTCCCAAAGGACACTGGGATCTTTGCTTAAAATGGTTTTCGTGTTTTCTGTTTCGCACGTCGATACTCCTCGATTTTCAATTTGAACTCGAAAGTTACTAGTATTTTGCTCCATCATTAAAATTAATTACTGATCATGCCAAGAAGCTGGCCCGTTAACTATACATTTCAGAGAAAACAATGAGTAGATTCAAGCAAATTGAGTACAATACGTGTTTGTTTGTTTTTCTCCTACACAACACATCCTTAATGTCTTCACTTCTCTTGGTTTTCCAGCATCGTTAGAATGTTTGCGACCCATAAAGACGACAAGAAACGAGTTGAGAAAGCGCTCGAGTTGGCAGGACTACCAAAAGCCAAGGTAAGCCGATGTTATGTAGAAATCACTACTAATCATACCTGACTTCTGTATGAATTCCAATAGGTAGATATTAAAGCAAGTATCGTTTAGTTCAATAGATAAGGAATATAACAAGTTATATAAATACAGTCCATTCAATACTAAAGTTAGTACAACAGACTTAGATTGTGTAGAGATTTCCATATAAAGACGTTCCAATTCATGACATAAAAATATGTAGAATCTTCAAAGTTGTGAAATTACAAAGCATGACTTATTGTTATTAATTCTGATATTTTTGCAACAGTCGGAAGATGTGGGCTTCATAAAAATAACCCTGGGTTTAACATGTGCAGAAATGTGAATGTGTAAAAATAATAACATATACACAGTACTTAATTCGAAACTAAACAACACGCAAAAATTCGTGTTAAAAGCGCGAAGCTTTTCTCCCACTAATCTAAAACAGAATATAAAAATATCATTTGGAATATTTACCCACTTCATGGGTGTTAAGTTGTTAATAGAACAATCTGCTTATGCTTAGAAATTGATTCGTTACTACATATAATGAAAACAAAAATATTTCGTACGACTTCACCTTATTCGAACTTCATGAAATATAAGTAATGGCTTCCGCTGCTGTTTCTTTTATAAACACTGAAATTTGTTACAAACCGACCAAATCTTCCAGACATTTAGATTTATTACGAGTCGACAGTTACTATTTTCAACACATCAAGTTGAATGTTCCTTATAATTTAAGCCCCCCAGTGGCATAGCGGTATGTCTGCGGAGTTACAACGCTAGAAACTGGGTTTCGATGCCCGTGGTAGGCAGAGCACAGATAGCCCAATGTGTGGCTTTGTGCTTAATTACAAACAAACAAATCTTCATAATTCAAATGATATATTATATGGTGGTTAACTAGTTCTTAAAAAAAAGAAGACTAGAAGAATTGAAGATATTACATAAAAAGTATCCCATTACTCGGAAAACGTAATTAACAGAGGTTTTAATATTGCTGAATGAAAGTGTGATTGGCCCAGAAAGGTAAATAAGAGAGGGGATATTCTTCGACTTGCTTAAACGTGAGCGTAAATCTAAAACATTTAACTTAAAGCTATTATGGAACCAATTCTGAAAAATATAAAGAACAAATGTAAACGGACCTTATGTCGTATACAGCTTTAAAATGTATACAGAATACTCACTACAGTCAAAAATCCATGAAATAATTTATCTGTGCTAACCAGGTAATTGTGATTTGTGCCGAAGAAGTTAAATTAAGTTTGTCTGTTATTGAATAAGGATTGAAACTCGAATAATACTGTTATAAGCCCCCAGATTTACCGCTAAGCCACTGGTGAACGGCTACATCAAGGAATGAAAATGTATTTGTGGTTCTTCTAGTGAAATAATTGTTTGTATTAATCCCCAATATAATTGTATTTCTAAGCATATTCTAAACGTACTTAGATGTATGATATGGCAGCAGATGCATGTTGGGGAATTTAAGCATATAAGGTAGATATGAACTTACAAAAATATCATGTATATGATCCTACTATAGAGGGTATGATTTTAACGAATTTTAAATTTGAAGGATAATCCAAAATAGTTTATATAGAGTGGGTGTCATATTTAGTTAATTTTAGAGCGATATGGTATGGTAAGTTTGTTTATGTAATTGTTTACAAATCATACGTTGTGTGGTTCACTTGTTATGACTTAGCGATTGTTTACAATAGTGGGATTATTGCATCATGTCGTTAGAACTTTCTGGGTTTTTTGTTGTTTTAACTGAGTATTATTACATTAGAATATCTAGTACTGCTTGAAATGTTCTAGACTTTTGTCGGTATATAAATACGCTTCGAAAAATCATTATTTAGTTCTAGTTCTAGACTGCGTGATCATGAGTTTAGCTACAAACAGTGTATGGTGGCGATTTTTAAAATGAAATTATCACAGACTGTATTGTAATAACAGAGTAGCAAAGAATAATTCGTCTTGTCAATTGTGTTATAAGGTAACTTAACCAGCCTATGTGGACTTTGACGAAAAAGAGACAATTATTTAAAGCTCTGGATACAACTGTGGTAACCAACAGTATAACGAACATTTGTATATACGTTTGATTTGTTTTTAATATACTATTTTAAAACAAGTGGACTGTTTTGCTGCTTGGTTATAGTTTTTTTCTCTCTTTATTTTGTATGCCTGTACCCAGTTAATGTCCACTGTAAACTATAGATGGTAACCGAAAACCTAGAGTCCTAGACATAATGAACTTAGAGAACAGTTTCCTAGTTAATGATTTATTACAGGATTACTGTCTTCTGTAACAGTCTAGACCTTGTGAACTTAGAGAACACTTTCCTAGTTAATGATTTATTACAGGATTATTGTCTTCTGTAACAGTCTAGACATAGTGAACTTAGAGAACAGTTTCCTAGTTAATGATTTATTACAGGATTATTGTCTTCTGTAACAGTCTAGACCTTATGAACTTAGAGAACACTTTCCTAGTTAATGATTTATTACAGGATTATTGTCTTCTGTAACAGTCTAGACATAGTGAACTTAGAGAACAGTTTCCTACTTATTGATTTATTACAGGATTATTGCCTTCTGCAACAGTCTAGACATAGCGAACTTAGAGAACAGTTTATAGTGAACTTAGAGAACAGTTTCCTAGTTAATGATTTATTACAGGATTATTGCCTTCTGTAACAGTCTAGACATAGTGAACTTAGAGAACAGTTTCCTACTTAATGATTTACAACAAGAGTATTATCTCCTTCTCTAACAGTATAGACATAGTGAATTTGGAGAAATGTTTCCTAGTTTAATGATTTATTACAGGATGATAGTCACCTTCTGTAACAGGGTACTTAAAGTGATACTAGAGAAGTGTTTCCTAGTCTAATAATTTATTACATGATTATTATCTTCATTAGTAGAGGCGTTTTAACAACTCAAACTACTCAGTGCAATTTTCTTAGGGGGCCCGTCCGTGCATTGCCCCGATTGCACTGATGTTAAATACTCCACTATTCTTTAGTAGTCTAGACATAGCAAATTTGGAGAACTGTTTTCTTGTCTAATTGAGCTTCCAACTGTTGAATGTTTAACTTATGGAGGATGGGTTGTATTTATAATCCGTTTACTTCTTGTGATTTTTGTTGCACCTACTCACTGTTGCCTTTGATAATAGCATACTTTGTAGTCGAAACTAGATTGGCATTTTATATAGATAGTGTACATTAATTTAAAAAGTATAGCTTTTTGTTTTATCCAATAAGCTATTAGGCTTAAAGCCAATCTAATTTCCAGTCAGTACCATTTTGTGTACCATCAGAAGCTGTATATCTGTTTATATGAATTTTCTTACTTACAGAATGATTCGATTGCCCCAGAAAAGTTCACTTTTGAAGATTTCTTTTGCTTTTATCGTCACCTCTCAGGGAGAATGGAAATATATAAATTATATGAAAAATTGTAAGTTTTTATTTTTAATAATTTTTAAAACTAGGTCTAATATTAAGTTACACTGTCTTGTGTTCTCCAAAATCAGTGGTAAGTCTAATGTTAAAGTCGATTTTCCAATGTCCTCAGTCCAAGATGTTTCATAGGTCTAATGTTAAAGCACATTATCCAATGTTATCAGTCCAAGATGTGTGGTACATATGATGTTAATGTACCATCCAGTTTTCTCAGTCCAAGACAAGTGGTAGATATAAGGTTAAGGTGTCCTATCCATTGTTCTCAATCCAAGATGTACGGTAGGTATAATGTTAAGGTTGACTATCCAGTATTCTCAGTCCAAGATGTATGGATATATATATATATATTGTAAAGGTGTACTATCCAGTGTTCTCAGTCCAAGATGTATGGTAGGTATAATGTTAAGGTTGACTATCCAGTATTCTCAGTCCAAGATGTATGGATATATATATATATATTGTAAAGGTGTACTATCCAGTGTTCTCAGTCCAAGATTTAGATATAATGTTAAGGTTGACTATCCAGTATTCTCAGTCCAAGATATATGGTAGGTATAATGTTAAGATTGACTTGACTATCCAGTGTACTCAGTCCAAGATGTGTGGTAAATATACTATTAAGTTGTACTGTCCAGTGCTCTTTGTCCAAGATGTATGGCCGGAAAGTTTCCAAACTGACATCTTGACAACATGCTGTTCATCTTTGGATTTCAAATTTGTAATGAAAATTAGTAAGCTAGTTTTGAAGATTTCAGTTTAGCCAGTGAAAAATAAATGCATAAAATATATAGTTGACAGGTGGATTTGTCCAGAATATTCCACACATTTATTGTGTTTCAAAGTTGACATGTGTATCTGTCCAGTATATTCCACACATGTACTGTTTTTTAGATTGACGGGTGAGTTTCTCCACTCAAGTATTATTTTAAAATTGACAAGTGAGTTTGTCCAGGCTATTACACATGTACATTTTTTTTAAACTTAACAAGTGGGTTTGTTCAATGTACTTTGCATTAAAGTCGACAGATGAGTTTGGGTAGTATTTCCGACATGTGGACTGTGTTTGAAGTTGATTGGTGTGCTTCGGCAGTATTTCCGACATGTGTACTGTGTTTGAAGTTGATGAGTGTGTTTGGGCAGTATTTCTGACATGTGGACTGTGTTTAAAGTTTACAGGTGGGTTTGGGCAGTATTTCTGACATGTGGACTGTGTTTAAAGTTGACAGGTGGGTTTGGGCAGTATTTCTGACATGTGGACTGTGTTTAAAGTTGACAGGTGGGTTTGGGCAGTGTTTCTGACACCTGGACTGTGTTTAAAATTGACGGGTGGATTTGGGCAGTGTTTCTGGTGTGTGGACTGTGTTTAAAGTTGACGGGTGAATTTGAGCAATGTTTTGGACATATGACTGTGTTTTGAGTTGAAGGGTGGGCTTGGACAATGTTTCTGACATGTGAACGGTATTTGAAGTTAAGGTAGGTTTAGGAAGTGTTTTTCACATGTGGACTATACCTTAAGTTGATGTGGACTATACCTTAAGTTGATGGGTGGGTTTGGACAGTTATTCTGTCATGTGAACTCTGTTTGAACTTGACAAGTCAATTTGAACTGTATTTCTAAATTTTTAATTGTATTTGAAAATGACGGGTGGACTTGGGAAGTGTTTCTGATACGTATACTGTGTTTGAGGCTGAAAGGTGGATTTCGTCGGTGTTTCTGGCATGTGTATTGTGTTTCAAGTTGACTGGTGGATTTGGGCAATGTTTCTTACACGTGAATCGTCTTTGAATTTGAAAGGCGGATTTGGACAGTGTTTCTGACATGTGGGCTGTGTCTGAAGTTGACAAGTGGATTTGGGCAGTGTTTCTGATATGTGTACTGTGTTTGAAGTTGACGAGTTTGTTTGTAGCGTGCTTCTGCGTGAGGAATGTGCTTGAATATGACAGGTAGATTTGGGCAATGTTTCTGACAAATGTAGTTTGTTTGAAGTTGAAAGGTATATTTCGTCAGTGTTTCTGGCATGTGGATTGTGTTTCAAGTTGACTGGTGGATTTAGGCAGTGTTTCTGACATGTGGACTATACCTTAAGTTGACTGGTGGATTTCAGCTGTGTTTCTGACATTTGGACTCTGAAGTTGACAAGTCGATTTCGACAATATTTCTTTATTTTGAATCGTATTTAAAGTTGACGGATAGGCTTGGACAGCGTTTCTGACATGTGGACTGTGGTTCAATGTGGCAAGTGGATATTGGCTGGTTGGATGTTGGCAGTATTTCTGACACATGACAATTTTCAAAGCTGACGAGTGTTCTTGGGCATTGTTACTCACATGTGGACTGTTTGAAGTTGACGGATGGATTTGGGGAGTGTTCCTGACATGTGGACTGTGCTTCAATTTGACAAGTGGATTTGTGCAGTATTTCTAAGTGTGAACCTTGTTGGAAGTCGATGGGTTGATTTGGGCAGAGTTTCTGACATGTGGATTGTGTTTGTATGTTGATGGGTGTGCTTTGGCAGTGTTTTACATATATTGACTGTTTGAAGTTGACAGGTGGATTGGGGCAGTTTTTCTAATATATGAACTCTGTTATAAGTTTATGCGTAGGTTTTGGCAGTGTTTCTGACATATGGACTGTGTTTGAAGTTCAGATGTAGATTTCTCCAGAGTTTCTGACAATTGGATTATATTGGAAGACGATGGATGAATATAGGTAGTGTTTCTGACATGTGGACTATTCCTTAAGTTGATGGGTGGAGTTGAGCAGTGTTTGTGACGTGTGGACTGTGTTTGAAGTCGACTGGTGGGTTTGGACAGTGTTTCTGACATGTGAACAATGTTTGAAGTTGACGGGTGGGTTTGGGCAGCGTTTCTGAGATGTGGAAAGTGTTTGATGTTCATTGTTGTGTTTCAGCAGTGTTTCTGACATGTAGACTGTGTTTGAAGATAACAACTTGATTCGCACACTGTTTCTGACATGTGGACTATTCCTTAAGTTGATGGGTGGAGTTGAGCAGTGTTTGTGACGTGTGGACTATGTTTGAAGTCGATTGGTGGGTTTGGGCAGTGTTTCTGACATGTGAACAATGTTTGAAGTTGACGGGTGGGTTTGGGCAGCGTTTCTGAGATGTGGAAAGTGTTTGATGTTCATTGTTGTGTTTCAGCAGTGTTTCTGACATGTAGACTGTGTTTGAAGATAACAACTTGATTCGCACACTGTTTCTGACATGTGGACTGAGTCTCAAGTTGATAGGTGGGTTTGAGCAATTGTTTTCATATGTGGACTGTGCTTATAATGACAAGTGGATTTGGGCAGTGTTTCTAACATATGAACTGTGCTTGAAGTTGATGGGTGAGTTTGGGCAGTGTTTCTGACATGAATACTGTGTTTGAAGTTGACGGGTGGGTTTGGGCAGTGTTTTTGACATGTGTGCAGTGCTTGAATTTGACAAGTTGATTTGGGAAGGGTTTCTGACATTTGAATTGTGTTTGAAGTTCACTGGTGGTTTCGGGCAGTGTTTCTGACATGTGTACTGTGTTTAAAGTTGATGAGTAGATTTGGGCAGTGTTTCTGACATGAATATTGTGTTTGAAGTTGACTTGTTGGTTTGTACAATGTTTCTGACATGTGAACTATGTTTTAAGTTGACAGGTGAGTTTGGGCACTGTTTCTGACATGTATACTGCGTTTGAAGTTGGTGAGTAGATTTGGACAGTGTTTCTGACATTTGAACTCTGTTTGAAGTTGACAAGTGGATTTTGACAGTATTTCTTTATTTTGAATCGTATTTGAAGTTGACGGGTAGATTTGGGCAGTGTTTTTGATATGTGTACAGTGCTTGAATTTGACAAGTTGATTTGGGAAGGATTTCTGACATTTTGAATTGTGTTTGAAGTTCACTGGTTGTTTCGGGCAGTGTTTCTCACATGTGTACTGTGTTTGAAGTTAATGAGTGGATTTGTACAGTGTTTCTGACATTTGGACTCTCTTTGAAGTTGACAAGTCAATTTGAACAGTGTTTCTTTATTTTGAATCGTATTTGAAGTTGAAGGGTGGATTTGGCAAGTGTTTCTGACATGTCTACTGTGTTTGAAGTTGACTGATTGATTTGGGCAATTATGTCTGATACGAGAATCTCTTTGAAATTGATGGGTGTGTTCGGGCAATGTTTCTGAGATGTGGACTGTGCTTGAATTTGACAAGATGATTTGGACATTGTGTCTGACATATGGACTGTGTTTGAAGTTGATGGGTATTTTTGGGTAGTGTTTCTGACATGTTTACTGTGTTTGAATTCTACAGGTGGATTTCATCAGTTTTACTGACATTTGAATTGTGTTTGAAGTTGACAGGTGGATTTGACCCGTGTTTCTGATATGTGGATTGTGTTTGAAGTTTACTTGTGGATTTGACCCGTGTTTCTGATCTTTGGACTGTGTCTCAAATTAATAGGTGGGTTTGAGCAATTTTTCTCACATGTGGAATGTGCTCTAATGTGACAAGTAGATTTGGGCAGTGTTTCTGACATGTGAACTGTGTTTGAAATTCGTGGTGGATTAGGGGAAGATTTCTGAGACGTGATCTGAGGTTGAAGTTGTCGGGTTGATTTCGACAATGTTTCCGACATGTGGACTGTGTTTGAATTTCACAAGTGGATTTGGGCAGTGTTTCTGACATGTGAATTGTGTTTAAAGTTGAGGGGTAGATTTGGTTAGTTATTCTGACATGTTGACTTTGTTTGAATACTACATGTGGATTTGACAAGTGTTTCAGACATATGAACTGTGTTTTAAGTTGACAGGTTTCAGCAGTGTTTCTGATACATGACTATGTTTGTGGGTGACGGGTGTGTTTGGGCAGTGTTTCTGACATGTGTACTATGTTTGAAGTTGACAGGCGGGTTTTGGAAGTTTTTCTGACATGTTCACTGTGTTTAAAGTTGATAGCTAGATTCAGACAGTGTTTTTGACACATGACTATGTTTGAAGCTCATTAGTTTGCTTGGGGTGTGTTTCTAGCTTGTGTGCTGTGTTTGAAGTTAACAGTTGGGTTTGGGCAGTATTTCTGACATGTAAACTATGTTTTATTTTGACAGATGGATTTTGGTAGTGTTTCTGACATGTGGACTATGCTTCATGTTGACGGTAGGGTTTGATCAGTGTTTCTGGCATGTGGACTGTCTTTGATGTTGAAGGTTGTGTTTGGGCAGTTTTCTGCATGAGGACTGTGTTTAAATTTGACAAATGGATTTTGGCATTTTTTCTGATATGTGGACTGTGTTTGAAGTTGACAGGTGTAATTAGACAGTATTTCTGGCACATAACTATGTTTATAATTCACAGGTGGTTTTGGGCAGTGTTTCTGATGTGTGGATAGTGTTAGAAGTTGACAGATAGATTTGGGCAGTGTTTCTGACTTGTGAACTGTGCTTCAATATGACAAGTGTAATTGGGCAGTGTTTCTGACATGTGAACTGCGTGTAAAGTCAACAGGTGGGTTTTATTAATGTTTTCAATATGTGGAAAGAATGTGTTTCAAAGTCAACATGGGTTTGGCTTTTGTATGCAACGTGAGTACTTGATTTTGTGGATTTCTACCTTAATTGGGTCTTTGTTTCAGAATTTATGTTTTGACCTTTCTCATATTTTGAGTAAAAGTATGTAACCTGGATTTAATAATGAATATCACTAATTCAATCACATTAACCTATCTTTGCCCAGAATCTAAGGTATAATATAATAATGCAAACAAACTTCAAAAGACATGCACTCAGAAACATAGTTTGTGTCCGACTGCCACAGACTGACACTGGGCACTTCGGATTTTGTGGTGCATTATAAGAGTATTAATTAAATCCCATTAATTGATTCAAGTAACCAAAAGTGGACGGTGGATTCCTGTGACTAGCTGCCTACTTTTTAGTTTATCAGTTTAAAATTAGGCATAGCTAGCCCTCATTGTTGGATATACAAGACTGTTTAGTTAAAGAGTTATTATTTAGTTTTCATAACACGTCTGTTAAAAATTATTTTAAAAGCGATAGTTATGACAAATTTCGTTATATAGCAGTCGTACTTTGTCTATGCAGTTTAATTGTTGTACTAGGCTTTCGTAATATTGTTGATGTCATCTTACTCGAGGCCTTTAAGATTTTCTCGTTGTCACTAGAGGGCTAGATATTTCTAGACTTTTCTGTCGCGTTTTATAAATACGTGCAGATACAGAGAGGAAGCTAAGAAAGCAAGTTAAGTGATAGATAATTAGGCATATCTAGACTGCGTTTGTAAGTTTAACCATAAATAGTGTGTAGTGACGACTTTAAAGTGTTATAATCGCAGATTGTATTGTAATAAACAGAGTAGAGAAGAATAATTCGTCTTGTCAGTTGGGTTCTAAAATAACTGAACCAGTCTGTATAGACTTTTATGAAAAAATAGAATTATTTAAAGCTATGTATACAACTGTTGTAACCCACTGGTTAAAGTAAGTGAATGTATCACTAATTGTATTGTGATAACAGAGTAGAGGAGAATAATTTGTCTTGTCAAAGGATGTTCTAAATTAATTGAACCTACCTGTATGGACTTTGAAGAAATAGAGACAAGTATTTAAAGTTCTGGATACAACTGTGATAACCAATAGTGTAACGAATTTTTTTTAATATATTTGACTTGTTTTGAATATATTATTTTAAAACTAGTGCATTGTGTGCTTTCTTTTCATTGTTGAAATTTATCGCCAACAAGTCACAGACACCTACTGTAAAGAATCCTGGCCCCATAACACTGACATTCATTATACATCACTTGGCACTTATTAAAATTATTAATGATCTCAAATTGATGCATGAAACTAGAAGAAACTATTTCAAGATGTTTCCGATGATGATTCAGCCTTTTCATATATTAGTACTAGTACTACAAACAGTAATGATTATTTCTTTGGTCATCTATGTAAATAAACGTCAATATGTTTGTGTATTTGTTCCTTATACGTTTCCACATTTCTTGATCAGTCAGCACTAAGCTTGACATAGTGATACAGGATGACACGAGGAAGATCAGGGGGGTTGTACCCCCTCTAATTTCATATTTAATTTCGGAAACTACCAATGTTGTATATCCCTCAGCATTAGAATGAACTATGTAACTACTATTGTTAGAATTCTTGAAAACAGTATGTCTTTCTTTTCAATATTGGTACCTTTACGTATTTTTATTGAATTTTAATGTTTATTATGTTAAGAAAAAAAAAATAGAAGCACAATTTCCTATCGTTTGTCCAATGGATGGCTACTCCAGCTAGTAAAGGCATATAAAATTCATTCTTTTATTTCAATTTTTAAAAACATAAGCATTAAACAAGTTACAACATTTATATGTTTAATCTAAATACTAATAAAAAAGAAACAATAAGTAGTAGAATGAAAAACATAAGGTTCACACTGGATAACAAAATTTCTGCATGACCTATTAAGAACCACAGTTCAAGAAATGTCAGTCATTGTCAGTCCAGATAGCTCAGTGATAAATATATTAACACCCATAGAGCTTTATATAAATTTTAGATAAGAAAAGTGGTTTGGTATGGGCCTGGCATGGCCTGATGGCTAAGGTGCTCGACTCGCAGTTTGACGGTCACAAATTCAAATTCCCATTGCTGACCATGCTCAGTTTATATGATTGCTGTCTGGGCTGGTCACCCAAGAGTAAAAATTATTGGCTTGCAAAATTACCAACCAACCTAAAACTACTAAAACCACTCGATGGGCTATATGTCCTCTACTAACCACAGGTATCGAAACCCGGTTTCTAGCGTTGTAAGTCCGCATACATGCCGCAGTGTCACTGGGGAGGCACTTTCGTTATGGAGAAAAAGAAAGTAGCTTGGTATAGTTTTCTGCTACACACATTTATGCACTTTCATTGAGCTTTTCATATGAATTTATCACTTAGGTTGTTTTTTTCTTACATCTCTTAATGCTGTACAATTAAAATATCAAATTAAATTATGAATCAAAGGATTAATCCTGGCAAAGAGTTATCAAAACAGTCTTATCTTGAATTCTAATGTGAATAATACTAAATTATTAAGGTAACTAGAAATCTTGATTTGAGGATGATATTTTCGAACCGAACATTTCCATTAATATTTAAATAAGTCCCTAAGACTAGCACTTGGAACGTGTGTGAATAATGTTTGTTATTATTAGATGTTGACCTGGGTTGTGAGTTTATAGTAATAATTTGAAAATGTTTAAGCTCTAGTGATAGTTGAACTACCTGATGTCCCAGTAGATTTTTCAAAGCCTGTATGTGCTAGATAAGCTACTATGCATGGATAAAATACATGATTGGAGTAGTTATTATGAAAAATACAAATTAAAATGTTTCAAAACAATTTACTGACAAGTTGGTTGTATAACAGTAGTACTATGTCTATTTTTCTTAATAAAGTATCTCATCAGTGTGTATTTTGTTATAGCAAAGCCACATAGGGCTACCTTCTGTGTCCACCAAGGAGAATCGAACCCCTGATTTTAGCATTGTAAATCCGAAGACTTACCGCTGTCCCACCGGGATACCTTGTCAGAAATTCAAATTATTACATGTTTACATCCAATAGGTTTTTGTAAACCAGTTAAATTTGGAATATATTTTATCTACATTAATTTTTGTAATGCAATTCAAGTCATGAAATATTTCAGATGTGGAGGGAATAAAAAGAAAGGAATGACAACGGAGCAGTTAGTAAACTTTCTGAATAAAGAACAAAGAGATCCACGACTCAATGAGATCCTTTATCCTTATCTAACTTCTGAACATGCAAGAGAGGTTATAAAACAGTGTGAACCTAACAAAGTATATGCTCAGAAAGGTGAGTAGTAAATTAATTTTAGTTTAACTAGTGTTCAAAATATTCATTTTCTTACAATGAAGATGCTGGCTGCACAGAGCCTCTCCTGGTTAGTATAACCGTACTGTAAATCCAAGAGTTTATGGTTCGTGTCCCATTGCCATAAAGTGAAACTCTTTACCTTTTGAGGTGATAGATGCATTATATGAGTAATGGTCAACTCACGTTATTCAGTTAGAGTACCCCAATAGTTGGCTATGGGTGGTGTTGATTAGTTGTCTTCTCTCTACTCTATCTGTTCAAAATTAGGGATGGCTAGTGGATATAACCCTTTGTATAACTTTGCATAATTCACTGAAGCAAACAAACAAACAAAAACTTACAGGGAGGTGTTTGTAATACATAGGAGTTGAGTTTCTTGGCTACGTTTCAAGGATGTGTCATCACACGGGTAATAAACTATGCATAGCTAGCACAGCTACTCAATAAATCTTAGTTTGTTAAGTTTTAACACATTTGATTTGTAGGAAAATTAATTTTACAGTTGTGTAATGCATCTTTCACAATTACCAATCACTTGTAGAAATAACCACTTATATGCTAGGTTGGATGAATTTTAGAAATATACTCTGGTTTAAGAGATAGATGATGATGTGTCTATTTTGCATATCAGAACACTTAAAATTTAACATTTCACAATTTTATTGACTCTATATGAGAATATATGGCATGCTCTCTTGTTTTGTAGACATACAATATGTGTAATAGCATATTAACGTAATTACATGTGTGATATTTGAATGAAATACATTTAAACTTGCAATAATAGATTAATGCAAAAATAGATAAGTTATAAATGACTATGGTGTCAGTAAAGAGTTATGAAATAAACATTGTTTGTTGATGGGTGTAATAGATAATAAGATGTTATTATTCCCAAAATCTATTAGTGCTACAAGAGAGTTGGTACCTCACAGAGTTAATGAGACTTCGAACAGTAAGGTTTAAGCAGTTTGTTTGACCATAAGATATATGTATATATATATATATGTTATGGTCTAATATTAAAGTGTGTTCCACTTCTCTTTAGTCATGTTAAGAGGCTGAAGCATGTTCTAATGGTTTGCATATTTTTCTAGTCAGGTTATGAAATATAAGTTGTGGAAGATCAAGGGTGTTCTATCTGACTTCCAAACTTCCTGAACAAACATAAAACTAATCACTAAATCCATCCCTGATCCTTAAAATATTTGTCAATCCTTTTTAATGCACCTAACCTTTTCAGATATTAACCTTATAACATTTGGTCCTCCTCTCTTAGCTGCCCCCTTGTGGGTCAGCAACATTCTGAAGAGTTTATAACACTAAAACTTGGGGGGGGGGGGTCGATCTTTCCAGTAGGCACATTGTGTAACTTTATACTAAACAACAGAACAAACCTACTCCCCTCACAATTCATCTAATGCTTCAATATTTCTATTAATTTGAATACTTCAATTAGGTAACCCCTGATCCTTGTCTTTTCAAAAGAAAATAAGTTAGATCTCAACCTATTCCATACAACAATATCCATACATGGAATCATCCTTCAGTAGTCCTTCTCTAAACTTCCACTTGAACAATTTGGTATTGTGTCTAAAATGGAGAAACCAAGTATGTTGAAGCAGGGTGTCAGTTCTACTCTTGAGCTTTAACAAACTATAAGGAATCATATCTTTCATTCAGTTCTGTGTCGTTTCAAACATTTGTTCTACTTCCTCTAGGATCAGCTTAATTCTATGCTTATTTGAATCATAATCACATTTGAAGTAAAAATATGTCCATATTCATAATTGTGTGAAAATTAAAAGACCCTAAACTTAGACACTTTCTAAAAGTGAGCCATCATTCTTTAGGAGTAAATAGTAAATTAATTTCTTCCATCTTCATGAGTAAATGAGAAACTCACCTACCATTTACTCTTGAAGAAAGAAGATTCACCTTCCAAAAGCACTTAGGTTTAGGATTTTTTGCGATTGTATGTACTTTTTAAAATTAATGAAACCATATTTTGTTCTTCCAGGAACAAACCATATGTGAATATATATTATAACCCAATTCCTGTCTGTAAAGGGTACATAGAAAAATTATCAATATAATACTTGGTTTAATTAACAAATCTGAGCTCTTATAATAGTCCTAAATGCGTTTGTCTATTTTTTTTTTTTTTTTGCTAGGCCATAGAAGAACAAGAGGTGATGTGATTTAGATTTATAAAAATTGTTAGTAGCATGGAAAGGCAACTACTTAGAAGTTTTTTGTTGTTTTTTTTCTAATATATTCTGGTTAACATTAGTAAGTTTATTATTGAAAAATTGGCTCAAGCTTTTCAAAACTATACTTAAATCTTTGGGCAGAATAATTTCTATGCTAGAAATAAGAATTTTTGAAAGAGTTTATCAGATGATATATTGTGTGCTGATAGCCTCCTAGTGACACAGTGGTATGTCTGTGGATTTACCATGCTAGAAACCTGATAGCAGAGCACTGACAGCCCATTGTTTAGCTTTGTGCTTAACTTCAACCAAACAAACAAACTGTGCTAATAATAATTCGGCCCGGCATGGCCAGGTGGTCAGGGCGCTCGACTCGCAATCTGAGGGTTGCGAGTTCGAATCACCGTCACATCAAACATGCTCCGCCATGAGGGCGTTATAATGTGACGATCAATCCCGCTATTCGTGGGTAAAAAGAGTAGCCCAAGAGTTGGCGGTGGGTGGTGATGACTAGCTGCCTTCCCTCTAGTCTTACACTGCTAAATTAGGAACGGCTAGTGCAGATAGCCCTCGTGTAGCTTTGTGCGAAATTCAAACAAACAAACAATAATAATTTTTTTACATTTTCGGAGCCCCCAGTAGCACAGCGGTATGTCTGCGGACCTACAATGCTAGAATCCGGGTTTCGATATCCGCGTTGGGCAGAGCACAGATAGCTTTGTGTGTTTAATTACAAACAAACAAACAATACATTCTTGGATATGGAAAACTATATTTCTATCATTTGATGTTTGTTTAAGGATTACAGTTGATCTAGAAGGGTCATATAGCCTTCCATAACTTTTACATTCTTATATTTATAAGAATCTTTGTATGAATAGAATTTGACTTCAACCATTTTATTGTCTAAGCCGAAGTACATCCTATTATCATAGGCTTAGGAAGCGGGGGGTCAAGAGAGGCAATTGCCCCCCAAGTTCTAGCCCAAATAGTTTTTTGGACAAAAAATCACCCAAAATATTTGGGGAAAAGCTCCGTACATATCTATAACTTTTATATTTGCCAACTGATTATGCCTTTTCAGAAAATATATAACCCACACATGACATTTTCACTTGCACCTTTTTAATTCTTTATCGCCATATGGTTCCGCATGGAAGTTATTGGAACCATTTTATTCAAGCGACTTTAAACCGTATAGTACGTGATTTTAAGGTCGCTTTTATATTTTCAGGCAAAACTTGCTTGCCCCCCCCCCCAGTCAAAATTAAGCCCCTACACCTATTATTTAAAAACGTAGTTGTAAAAACTGCTACCATTAAATGTTCCACTGTTCTACTTATCATACTACATATTTTCAAAGAAAACTTTGCAGACTGTATAATTTTAAAGATTTGTATTTTATTTTTGTCTTCCAGGTTTGTTATCAGCAGAAGGATTCTTACAGTATTTGATGAGTGAGGACAATAACATCATGGCTTTGGACAAGCTGGACTTGAATGAGGATATGAATCAGCCTTTAAATCATTACTTCATTAATTCTTCTCACAATACTTATCTCACAGGTGAGATAACATGTTCATTATTGTGTAATGTATTATCGTCTTCAGAAAAAATTTTAGCAAAAAATGTTAGGAGTGTTATATATTGTGAAATGACCTCTTCACAAAAGTTAGCAGTGTTATATGTACTGTGTAATGACCTCTTCACAAAAAAAGTCAGCAGTGTTATATATATTGTGCAATGATCTCTTCACAAAAAATGTTATCGGTGTTGGATATTGTGTAATGATCTCGTCACAAGAAGTGTTATCGGTGTTATATATTGCGTAATGACCTCTTGACAAGAAATGTAAGCAGTGTTGTATAGTATTGTTACGACCGCGGAAGTCACGCGACTCTGGGAGCATGCACGCTGGAGTTTCTAGAAGGATCATGAATTATCGAGGAACTCCGCGAATGTCTGAGTGTTTGCGCCCTCTTTTTAGTATATAAGCCTGGCGAGAAAAACTAGTGCAAGGGCAGAGATATATATAGATTGAAGAGATAGATAACTGAGTCAAGCGAACAGTAGGCACTGTAAATAAAGTGTGTGAATCGCTGCAATTTATAGCATGTGTTATAAAGGTTGTTAAATTTAAAGTGACTGTGGAAATTCTGTGTATTACAAAAAGTTATATCAAGAAAGAATAAACTAGTTTTAATCAAGAGAGAACTTGTATCGCTGAAGTTTCTCGGAAATAATTTTTACCGGAAATTATCAAACAAGCAGATACGTAACAGTATGTAGTGTTTTCCTCTTCAAAGAAACGTTAGCAGTGTTATAATAGCATATAATGACATCTTCACAGTTTATCAGTTTCTGTCCTCTTCAAAGATGACTGTAGATGTTGTATATTATGTATATTTTCCTCGTTACAAGAAATTTGAGCAATGTGATCAAATATATACATGTTGTAATGTACACTTCAGTGTATTATATCATATAGTTTGTTTTTGAAATACTTCTTGTTGAGTAATCAGTGAAAAACTAAATTTCAGTATTAAAAACAATATATAAACCTAATTTGTGTTAGGACTTCTCTGCACTTTTTAATATGGTGTAATATTTTCCAGCTAATCCAAATGGAAGTCTGTCTACAATGTGATAAGTTAGCTACATAGTTATAAGTGCTAGTATATATATAGAGAGACTTCATTTCATTTTTATTCATTTGAATTACCTTTAGTTTAATCATTTTTCTTATTCACTTTTATGTTACAGAGTATTTCAACCTTTTTTAAGGCACTAGAAACTGGAGATATTGAAATATTGAAAACCAAGTAAAAAGCTTCTGAAATATCTTTATTTTTTCAGTTTCTATTGAGAGTGGTTATGAAGAATCTATGTAAAATATGTAAAAGTGTGATTTTTTCAATAACAGTGTTATTAGCCAACAGCTTGAAAGCTTGGCTTGATGTGAAAAAGCTTTCTTATGCATATGTTTCATTTATGATTTAATATATTCAAGAAATTTGCAGCTATGTTTCACAAAATATTCTTATACCACTGCAAATTATGTAGAATTGGAAGTTCTTAGATTACATTTTATGATTGGCAACAAATATTTGTATGGCCCAAACTTGGTAAGTTTAAGCTATCAGAAGTATATGCAGATTACAGTGTCTCGTGATAGTAAGTGCAATTGTGTATTTCTTTGAAGAAGTAGCATGTGTAATTTTTCTCTGAAACACTGTGAACTATAAGCTCATTTTTCGTATGTTTACTATTTAATGGATCTGATGATATATCTATCATTTTCCAAACAGGACATCAGTTGACTGGCAAATCATCAGTAGAGATGTATCGACAGTGCCTATTAGGAGGATGCCGCTGTATTGAACTAGACTGCTGGAATGGTCATAATTCGGATGAAGAACCCAT
Source organism: Limulus polyphemus (assembly GCF_000517525.1). Lineage (NCBI taxonomy): Eukaryota > Metazoa > Arthropoda > Merostomata > Xiphosura > Limulidae > Limulus > Limulus polyphemus. The sequence goes on from NW_013668749.1 coordinate 104,255, forward strand.
TATAACACATGGCTATACTGTTGTTACAGAAATCTTGCTTAAGGTATAGTACAATACTCGAATTTGTATTGTTAGTGAAAAGAGTAACAAATAAAAACCTGGAAACTTAAAACAATAATCAAAAACTAAAGAAAATTTCTATTTTTTCTGTGATCAGTTTTATCACATAAAGTCAAAATTAAATATGGGATTTTAATGTCAATGAACATCTTACTTCTTATGTTTTAGCTTTATTAGATTTTGGCTCACTTACTATTATAGATTTAGTAGCTTTTGTCATTCTCATTACATAAGCTTTGGTGGCTTAAGACACACGTGTTATTGTACCTTTAGTCACTTGTGACTCAGTATCGTAACTTTAGTGGCCTGTGACATGCTAAGTATTCTTTTTAAATTATAGCTATCATTTTCAATTGTGTAGAGTTAATAAATGTTGTGCTATCTGTTCTTTTCTTACAGTTTTTTTCCTTCTATTTTTTTAACTTAACAACCTGAAAAGTACAGTTGTATTTGTTTGTTTTGTTTGTAATTAAGCACAAAACTACACAATGGGTTATCTGTGCTCTGCCCACCACAGGTATCAAAACCCGGTTTCTAGCATTGTAGCACAGTTGTATTCACAGAATTAGTCACACATTATTTACTTTTCAGCACTAATTATACAAATTATTTGTTAATTTTATTCATTAATCTGTGGTCTTTAACTATGAAGGAATGAATGCCAATTTTAAGTGCAGCCTATCTATCTCAGAAACAGGACAATTTTTTGTTTGCATAAAATAAATTTTCTAGTAACATATTCAAGTGTTTTGTCATGTTCAGGAAGTAATAGAGGCAATAGCTGAAAGTGCTTTCAAGACTTCAGAGTTTCCTGTGATATTATCATTTGAGAACCACTGCTCGTAAGTTCTATTCATTCATATTCCACCAACCGATTTGTTAAAGTATTCCAACTAATTGGAGTTCTTCTAGTGCAGAAGAGAAAACATCTTAAATTTCGGAAATTGTTTTGTTCTTTGCTCATCTATAAAGATAATAACTGTTATAATTAGCAATAATTGTTTTGTAAAACAGGTTTTTGTGCACTGTTTAAAACAAAATAGATGTGTGGAACTTTGTATTAGTTTCATAAGTTTGCTAATGAATCACCTTGTAGGTTAAAAGAGGGCAATATTAAGCATTCATTCAATAGGGCTCATATGCATGTTTGTTTCTGAGTTGCACAATGACAAGAACAAGTTAATTTCCGGAATATCAGAAAAATATTTATTCTATTCTCATTCATAATTTTCTACATGTGAGATGCTAAATTTGATGTAAACACACCAATGTAACAATCATTCTTGTGTACTTGAAAATGATTACACCAGTGATCTAAACTGTTCTAAAAAATAATCTTCCTTGCTATAAAAGCTGTAACTTGTAATAAAATAATACTTAATCAGTAAGTAAACTCAAAATGAAATAATTATTGAAGAAAAATATTAATGTTTTTTATAGTAATAATTTTTAAATATATCTTTTGTTTATGTAGTACTGATTACTGATATTTCTATAGACCTAAACAACAAGCTAAAATGGCCATGTACTGTCAGAAAGCTTTTGGAGAAATGCTGTTGACAGAGCCATTGAGTACCCATCCGGTAAGTATATCTTGTATAAGATCTTAACAATTAGAAGCTCACACTGTACTATCTCTAAAAATATGATCTGTCCAGTTCACATTGAAACAGTGACGAAATGTTATATTCAGTTGAAATTTAAAGATCAACATTTCAGATATTGACATAGGCTTGTGTGTGTGTGTGTGCATATTTACATGCAGAGAAACACATTAAGTAATTACAAAAAATCTCACTCTTATTTCTTAATATACAAGACTACTACTGTTTATATTCTGTAGTAGTGTAAAAAATGTTTTGACTTATTGTTAGAGCTATGTTGACTGTGATATTTAATATGTTCCCATATTTGATAGCTGATAATTATAAGATAGTTGTGCAGTTGTGGATGGTTGAGTATATTGAAGTTATTTTGCCCTTGAAGAAGAAAGGTCCACCTTTTGAATGTGCTCAGGTTATTTGGTATTGTATCTTAATTACTACCACAGCTGATATCAAGTCTCAATGTGAGGGCATGTATCAGAACTACATTTTTTTATTGTTTGGCACTTTGCAAGTAGTGTGATGCCACCAAAAATCGATCACTTTTAGGAAGGGTGTGCAGTAGCTCTTTTCACTATGATATGCTCAGATCATAAAATTTTCAAGATGAGAGTATCCCTTGTATTTAATTACATTGGAAAACAAAGGAATGTGGATCAACTTGGAATGCTAGGACCATCCAGAAAGAGACCCACAATTAGTCATGTACCCTAGTTGTGATGAGCAAAAGTGTGACGTTTTGTAACAGGTGAGAATTCAAAAACACACAAAGATCAATGGCAAAAGCTCTTCACGTGCCCTATATATATATATATATATATATATACGACAAAAAACTAATATAATAGAAGAAGTATACTACTACTATAAGAAACGAGAACTAACAAGTAACGTAAGTACGACAACTAACAA
>NW_013668749.1:106851-114323 GCF_000517525.1 Limulus polyphemus
AGTACGAAAGTAGTAGTACGTTTAGTTAACTAAGTAGTAGAATTACTAAAACAACAACAAACGAATACTAACTAGGTACGTAAAGACTACTCTACGTACGTACCTACTATATATATATATATATATATATAGGCCAAAATAAGCAATATAATCAAGAAGGATCTCCATCTAGAAAAGCGATACAAGTCAAGTGCATACAAGCTGCTTCCATGACATATCTGTTTGTAACCATCACATACTTGAAGCAGCTGGAGAATGAAGTGGGTATTCATGCTATTTCATTTGAAGACATACCAATCAAGTTGCCAGAAAGAGCACTTATGGATTTCTCTCCAATCAGACTGCTCATGCAGTTTCTGGAAAACCATAATCCTAATAAACTATTATGAATTATCAAAAGTCAGGGAGAAGTGGTGTACTTTGGACAAAACAGTTGTATGATATAACCTTTCAAGATGCACATTTATCAGATAGAGCATGACCAGACATAGTGACATGGACTGTAGTAACATACTCTACCTCTATAAATCTCGAGGTATTTGAACTAAAAGAATATGTGCAGGATATACTAATCATACGTCATGTATGTGCCTTAATTTGGTTGATACAGAATTTAAATAGTGTTACTAAATGTATCTCAGATGAATCATTTCAACAGTATGGATTAGGTGTAGTTAGTAGTTAATATGCCCAGACTATGAATTTGAGGGTTCTTGGTTTGCATCCTGGGAATAATTTCAACATGTGTTGGGTGTGACTATATTAATGTCCCCAGACTATGAATCTGAGAGTTCTTGGTTTGCATCCCATTGCTGCAAAAGCATGCCTTTGTTTAGCTTGATGTGAACATTTTAAACAAACTCATAAACAATATATCATTAATGCATTATTCAAATTCATATTATGATTAACAATCTTCAGAAAGATGACAAGATATAAAGATCAAAAATACTAACACTATGATGTATCTAATATTGATTCATAGATTATATTTGTTGAAATGAGCAAAAGGTACTTGTATCTATAGTAATTATGATGCTATCATAAAAACATCTGAACAGACTAATCATGATACTGCTAGAATCACATTATAGCTAGAAATTTTATAGGGTACTGTACACTGCAAGTGCTTCACTGTAAGCACTTTAATGATAATGTACTACATTGAACAAACACTCATAATGATAATTCAGCACACTTACCACTAATTAAACACTGGTAGTGATAATGTAATGCACTTAACATTTATGAAACACTACAAATGATAATGTAGTACACATAACATGGTAATAATCATCATTTAGTGCCTTTAACAAGGATTAAACACTAGTAATAATAATGTAATACACAAAAGAATTAAACATTAGTGATGATAATGTGATAAAGTAATATACTTACAATTGAATAAGCACTGATAATTATAATTTAGTGCACATAACATTGATCAAACATTGGTAGTAATAATGTAGTGCATTTAACACTGATTAAACACTGGTAGTGATAATGTAGTACACTAACACTGATTAAACACAGAAATGATAATGTAGTACACTTAACACTGATTAAATATTGGTAATAATAAGGTAATAAACTACTCTGAATAAGCACTAGTAATAATAACTTAGTGCACTTAATATCAATTAAACACTAGTGATGATATAATGTAATACATTTAAACTCAGTAAACACTAGTAATGATAATATAGTGCATTTAACATTTATTGAACACTAATAATTATAATGTAGTATACCAAACATTGATTAAACACTGATAACGATAATGCAATACATTTAACACACTGTTTATCTACCAGTAATGATAATATAATACACTTAATACTACTTAAACAATAATTATAAAATCATAATATTCTAAGTACTACTTAGAAACTGATAATTGTAACTTTAAACATTAGTAATGGTATGTTCTTATTACACTGGACACAATTTAAAATGCTAGTAATGGTGAGATGATACACAGAATATTCCTTAAGCATCAGTAATGATATTTATATATATATATATTACTTTAAAAACTGGTAATGGTGATGTAATACTCTGTTAAATGTATAATGATTTTAGCAGTTGAATACTCTAACAGAATTACTGAAACCTTAAGAATGATATTCTAGGTCCCTTTCTGCTTTAGGCTCTACTTCCACCATCATTAATCATGTTCGGTCTGATGGCCATTGTCACACACTATTGCTAAACACATTAAGTGGCATTGTAACAAGTTTCTGTGAAGGATGTCAAGATTAACCTTAAAACAAATGTTGACAAACTTTCCACAGATCCTCCATTAAATGAGACATCAGCTTCCAAGACTGCATTTAAGGTACAAAGGTTTGATCATGCTTAACTGAAGGACAGCTTGACAGGTCAAATAGGATATTGCTGGGATTTCAATTTGTTTAGCCATCTCTCTCAGCTGTTGATTTTGAGGTGTGGATAGAATCTTGTTAGTTTTTGGCTTGTGAGCCTTTGTCAGCTTTGTAACCTTGTTTATTATTCTTTTAATTGTATTGAAAAGATATACCCAACTTCTTTACGATAGCTATTTGAATAAAAAGGTTTATATTTTTTTATCATAGTCTTTATTTTGAGGACTTAATTTAGAATGTGGTTTTGGAATTTGTTCATGACTTAAATGCTTTGTTGTGTGAGTTTTTCAATTTCCTTGAAGTACAAGAAGGCTTTGTGCTTCTTCAAAATATTGTGTCGTTTGATTCTACATCATGTAACTATATAAAATTATCTTTCCATAGTAAGGTCTGTGAATATATTGCACTGTCTAATAGTTAGAACTTCACCTTGAATCAAATATGTAAATGTTAAACAATTTATATGTGTTTCCATGAGTTGTATTTGTAGCACACAACACTGTATCACAATGTGCAAATCACTCTTATAAACTCTTGTGTTTCATTATCAACACAGTGAAGGTTTTAGATTTTAGTTAGGTTTGAAATTCGGTGTTGAATTAAACTGTTTTCTACTCCTATTTAATATTAAACATTTTACTGTAATACAAGTTATTTTTAGTAGTTTAATAAATTAAAATATATATTTTCCAGAATTTGGTTATGTAAAATTTCATGATGAACCACCTTTCTTATTTCAGTTAAAACCAGGTCACCCTCTACCCTCACCTAATCAGTTGCTCAGAAAAATTTTAATTAAAAATAAAAGAAAACGATACTCCTTAGGTAAGAATTTCATACTTTTTCTTGCATTTTTATAGTTAATTTGGAAATACAGTAAATGTAATATTAATAATTTTTCTATGTCCATTGTTATAAAATTCAGAAAATATAACTAGGAGTCTCTTTCTATCAAGGGTTTGAATTATTGCTCATATTATGGCTTAACTTTGAGGCCTAAAACATGAATGAATAATTTTATAGCTTCAATGATAATATAGTGCCTTTCATATGATGCAGCAGTACATCTTAGTGTCTTTTGCCTTTATAGACTTTTTAATAACTTGTTAAACTGTTACTTAAAAAACAGAAATATTTTAGCAATTCTAATTTATTTTTTGGAAATAATTTTTATAAATAACGTATTTTATGTATAAAATTTTAAAATTCTATCTTATTTGAGGACTTATTTTTAGAACAAAATAATGTACATCATGAAGAAGAAGAATCATCATTTTCTCTCTCACCTGAACACATCCTCCCAGCCCATAATGATGGCTTAGAAAACCTAGACCTTGATATAACTGGAATTATCCATCAAGAGAATAATGAAAAGATAATCTCTCTTATGAATTCTTCAGTAGAAAGAACTGAAAGCAACTCTTCAAAGATTGCAAGTTTTCATTGCATTAGGGAAGACAGCATTCTTGATTCTGGTGGAGAAGATGATGAAAACCATTATCGACAAACAGAAGAGGTACTCCTGTATTTTCATGTCTAATTTTTTTCACATCCCAATGGTAGTTTTCTTTTTCATAATTACTTATTAGAACAAATTTTTGTTAGTCTTTTTTTCAAAATTATTTAGAATTTAAATACTTGTAAACTAAACTCAGAAACAATTATTTTCAGGGTACAAAAGAATCTGAAGCTGGAGCTGAGATGTCAGCACTTGTTAACTATGTTCAACCTGTACGCTTTTACTCCTTCGAACATGCAGAAAGTTAGTTAAGTTTAATGAATTTGTTTGTTGTTGTTCAATGATTAATATTTTGATATATCAAACATTATCTGATACTTTTAAAGTTATTAATATTAAACTTTTATTTGAGACTTAGAATGATGGTAGCTAAATTGATAGAATTAGTATTTTAGCTTGTATAAAATTTCATTTTATTACAAATATTTAGCTTATTATATTTAAACATATATGAAATTCTGTAAAATTTATTTCAAAATACAAGATATATAATTAGAAAAAGATTTGAAAATAAAAGATTACAGGTATTTTTAGCGGAACATAACATTAATTTTAAACATTTATTACAGTCACACTATGTATAATTATATCATAATAAAACTATAATATACTAAAAATGCTTTGTTAGTTAATGTTTTTCCATACTGGCTTGAATATTCTTGTCACAAAGACATTTAATATTTAGTAAAAATATAACCAAACATTATATATAAAACAGAAATACATCTGTCAGAGGGATGTTGAGACTCAAGTTTGTTGTTTCTTTGTAATGATGGAACTGTGATATTTGACAACAAAGCTTATTGCATTTTAGGAAGAAATCGGTGCAATGAAGTGTCTTCCTTTGTTGAGACTCAAGCAACAAACCTTCTGAAAGAACATCCAGTAGAATTTGTCAAGTATCCTTTTAACATAATATTTCAAGTTTCTAAACTGATGCATGTATGTACACTTTTTAATTATTTCCCTCTATTTATTTTAAGGATACAAATTAGTTGCCACTTCTAGAAGGACATAACACTAACCACATTCTCATATTCTGTCTTAGATTTATATTAATATAAAGGTTACTGAAACAGGAAAGCACTGGAGGTGCATCACAAGAAATATGCAGAGCTCTATTTGATTCTAACTCATGGTTTGGTGTGTTGAACATTCTCTTTAACCATGAATTATTTACTTTTCAGATTAATAAAAGGTTCATACATTTAGTATTGAAATTCAAGGTCTAACGTTAAGTCTGTAGAAGAAAGATGATACAATCTGCCTTACAAAACGTAAATAAAATACAATGAAAGCCTTATGTGTGCATTTTTATTATTTTTTGACAAAGAATACTTAACTATATTGAACAGTTATAACAAACGGCAATTAAGCAGAATTTATCCACGAGGAACAAGGGTAGATTCCAGCAATTATATGCCTCAGGTATGGTACTTCTTAACTATTTGAGGGCAAGATACAAGGGAAGCCATTAACAACAATTTGTGGGACTGGAAAACATACATTTGAATGTATTTAGCCATTGTTGTTAAACTCTTTTTTTTTTTACCAGTGTCTCTATACATCTAATGTTAGGTGTATCAGTTTCTATATATCTCAGTACCAGTAAGTCCACAATCCTAGTCATGTGAATAAACAAGGTTATGATACACATCTAAATTTTGAGTGAATGTCCTTCATCAGGTTGACTGTCTGACAGGATGCAATGTTTGAGTAGATGTCCTTAATGGGACTTGACTGCCTGATAGAATGCAATATTTTGAGTGAATGCTCTTCATTAGGTGTGATTGTCTGTCAGAATGCAATGTTTCAAAAATAAATGGCCTTCATCAGGCTTAACTGCCTGACAGAATGCTGGACAGTCAAATCTGACAAAGGGCATCCACTGAAAATGTTATTGAATAAAAACTTGAACCTAGTTTTATCTCCTAATCTTGTTCATTGATATGCATTTCCTTTTCTTCCAAATCTTGTTGAATATTATTAATACGAGAAACCCCACTTGCAGTGGTTGTTTGTGATGACTAAATTATGAATACTATCAAAATTAACAGATACATATTAGCTCTGGAATTTTAAAGATATTTATTAAAAATGTGCAACATAAAATTGTTATTTTTGCTTTAATTGTAATGTGTTATGACCTCCAAGCTGTCTTTAGCTTTAGGACATCCAGCATCTAACAAATAATGAGCCAGCACTACTTGCCTGTATGTAGATCATCTGTAAACTTCCAATATATGAATACTCTCATAATTTTGTTTCAGGTATTTTGGAATGCAGGCTGTCAGATGGTGGCTCTTAATTTCCAGACACTTGGTAAAATATTATTTTAATATTTACAGTCACAAATATGGTAATGTTGTTTGTAAATGCATTATTTATATTAATATTGTAAAATGAGTTGGTATATGTCAGGGTTTTAGTATACGAGTGCTGAGGATTCTTCCATATTAGGTATCTGACTTGTTGGCGATAAATTCGACAATAAAGAACAGCACACAATCCACTTGTTTTAAAATAATATATTCAGAACAAGTCAAACTATGTACAAAAATTATTTACACCATGGATATGGTTGTATCTCAAACTCTAAATGATTCTCCTTTTCTTGTCAAGAGTCTACTTAGGCTAATTCAATTACTTTAGAATTCAATTGACAAGACGAATTATCTTTTTCTACTTTTATCACAACAGTATCAGTGAATAATTCACTTATGCTACCCTGTGAGTTACAACAGTTGTATCTCGAACCTTAAATAATTGTCTCCTTTCGTTAAAGTCCACACAAGAGGTTGAATTACTGTAGAACACCCTTTGACAAGACAAATTATTCTCCTTATCTCTATTAAATGAAGTTAATTATTAAAATATATAATTAATTATCAGGGGTGTTCGAAGATTAATCAGTCCTTCTTCGCCCTGCTCAAGGATTAGGAAGTAATATGAACTTAGTATAAGGAAGTAGAAAGGACTTAACTGATTAGGTAAATAATGAAAATTGGTCTACATGCGAAGCAAATACCCTGATCAATTTTATAAAATAAAATAAACGGCTGATTTAGGACTTGCGCTCGTTTGGTCGCCGCTATTTATATGTTGATTACTGAGGTCTACATAACTTTCTCTAAAGTGCGCGAACAGTGCTAAATTAACAATGCTCACTTAAAGATAACGGGAAAAATACTAGAGATTCGAGTAACGTAACGTCAACAATATTAGTAAAAGCCTCTACAACAATGAATTGCAAACACAGTGTACCACTCTTACCAAGTTACGTAACAAAACTCGTCATAACTATCGCCTTTAAAATGAATAACTTTTAACTATCTTGTTATGAAAAAACTAAACAGTCATTAAATATTAACTCACAAAATACATTACATAATAACGCCTGTACTAAACAGTATATATGTGTATGTGTTGTATATATATATATACATTTTAATAGATTTTATGGTCACTATGAGAAAAACCTATACACTGGATAGGTGAAGTGAATAAAAAGAACAAGTATAACCCAATGACACATGTTGATCAAAGTGTAGATTGAACTGGTCCTCCCT
>NW_013668749.1:115256-130095 GCF_000517525.1 Limulus polyphemus
TACTAAGTTTATTTATTAGCTTGTACTGGGACTCAGAAACTTATATTTCAGTATATGATCAAATATGTACCTTCATAGTTTTACATAAGTTTTTCAGCTTAACATTATACCATAATCTTACAAAATATCTTAAGATCTGCCTCTATAAAACTTTACAAATAATCTATTTATTTTTAAAAATCAGCTTGTTGTTATTTCAAGTTACTTTCCATCAAGTTTTTTATAAAGCCAGCTGGATTAAAACAGTTGGTTTTGATTAGCAATGATAAACAGTTTTTAACGGTAATCTCTCATGCAAAATTACGTAATAGAAATGCAATTGATAAACAAATAGAAAGTTTGGACCATTTGTTGTTATAAGAATCCAATTAAGGAATAACTGAACAGAAGCATCACCAAAAAGTGGACAAATCCACCCTAGTGCTCATTATGATAATTATTCCAAATCCAATGAGAAAAATATATATATTCATCTTGAGCCTAAATCTTGTGGTGTTCTCTAGTTATAAATCACTAATGTGCACTTAATTGACACAATTTCGTTTTGGTACATCATAATAGGAGTGTTAGACTGACTCTTCAATAAATACATAGTGGGTGGGTGTGGGTAATCAATGAACCAGTCTAAGAATCATTTGAATTTGAGATTGAAGCAATTAACGACATATGAAATATCACATTCAATAATTCACAAGTAGTGAATTTTCATAGCATTTTTACTACTTTTAGTTTCAGAATTATTTAAATACAAGATAATCTAAATTATACCTTGTTTTAATATGCATATCATCATGTGTTTTCCAATAAATCTTATGCCACATAAAAATTCAATCTCTTTCAACAGAGTTCATGATGAATGGGCATCAACTAATATCATTTACTGGTCATGAGGTAGAGTAACATGTTCTTGCATGACACCATAAAGTTGTGAGGCTTATCGACAATCTACCCCACATTTTGTTCTGCCACCTTCCCTGTAATTGGATCCATTAGCAATCCTGTCATGTTCCTACAAGAATACAGTTGAAGACTAATTGAATCTAATAGAAGTCCATTAAAAAATTATATTAGATACCTATCAGAAAATAATTATATTTCAGTTGAAGGCTAAACAAAACTACAGTATCTTATTAGTGAGAACTTCTGAATTGGAGTAAGCTAACAATACATATCAATGCCATAAATTATGAATAAAAATAAAGATTTAGTTAAACTAATATTTTTATGTTAAAAACAGTTTTACTGAACAAAACCAGGTAACTGATAAAAATTTTACAAATTAAGTAATATTGAAGTGTAAAGTAAACTAGACAACAAAAATAAAATAAATTACACCGGACAAAAACTGTAATGCATAACAAATACCATGATTTTAACATCAAACTATTATTAGTAACAACTTTCAGTTCAGAATAAGGAGCACTGCATTCAAAAATTATCTAATGAAGAAATGTTTCAGAATCATATCAGTTTGAAAGATTTAGACACATTTCATGATTCCAATTACAAATACAAAAATAAATTCAAATCAATTGGAAAATGTCTTTTTTTTTCAAATTGAATTTCACTTGGATTTCTATTTCATATTCAGTTTTATTTTTCAATTGGATATTTTTGTATATGCTATTAAAATTACAATCCATTTATTAATTTTGATATATTTTCAAAGATTTGGGAATGCAGCTAAACCAGGGAATCTTTGAATACAATGCTTGCTGTGGTTATTTGTTAAAACCTGAATTCATGAGAAGAGCTGACCGGAGATTTGATCCCTTCATTGAATCTACTGTAGATGGAATAATAGCTGGCACTGTAACAGTTCAGGTGTGAGATACATATTCATTTCTGGAAAGTTTAGAAAACAAGTAATTTATATTTGACATTGTAGTTCTTATGTTTGAAATGATATACAATTATATTAGAGTATGAACATGATATTATATTTTTTCAATAAATTCACTAAACCATGATGTACAATGAATGTAGTTAATGCTAAATTATTTATTAAAATTATTATCGTGTTTCTTTCCATATTGGTTGAAAGGTCAGAAACTTTCTAACAATGTTTACATTCAGGCATTTTAAATATTCGTTTTGATTACAATTAAATACTAGAGAACATTAAACACAACTTATCAGTGCTTAGACAGTCAGGGTACGTGAAGATCTTACAGGTTATAAAAATAACCAGTTAAATTCGATCAAAAGCACAAAGAGTATAATATTTAAAATGGAGAAATAGAACTCAATTTGTGTTTTTCATCATGATTCTTTCTTGCTTTAGACAAGTTAATTATGATTGATACAAAAGTTCAAACTGATTTTAAATATTAACATTTATATAGCTTAAGACTCCTCATTGTGATATAAATCCAAGTAAAAACTAAAGGTATAACATACAAACTTGTACTTTATTTAAAATATATTTCAGCATTTTGCATTTCTGATGCAAAAGAGACCACTCTTTTGTGTTGATTTTAACTTTTATCAGCCCTCATTGTTTTAATCAGAAGAACTGTTATCTCAAACTACATATTAAAGGCTAGCTAAACAACAGATTTTAGTTCAACTCATTGACCAGAACCAGTATATATTTTAATTGGTTCATTTCTTTCTACTGATTCCAGACTGTCTTCATTCACATTCTGTGTTGTCAGTTTATGCATTAATGTTTATTTTCATTAGTTTCTACTGTAATTTTCATTATTAGTGGTAGTTCAGTTAATAATAGGCCACTCTTCTTTTTGCTAACTTTAAGACTCAAAGGAAATGAAAGTAGCCCCTCAAGAAATAAAAAAAGTTTATAGTGAGATAGGCTATCACTATTCTAGTAACACCATACAGAGACAAGCACATTTACTTGGTCACTTGCAGATAATCTCTGGCCAGTTCCTCACAGACCGAAAGGTTGGAACTTATGTGGACGTTGATATGTATGGTTTACCAGCTGACACAGTCAGGCGGAGATTTCGTACAAAAACTGTTCCTGGTAATGGTATCAACCCATCTTTTGATGAGGAGCCATTTGTGTTTAAAAAGGTAAGTGCAGAAATATTGTCTGTTGCATATGTTTTGCATAAACACCTTTTATTTTCTTTAAGGTGAGATCTGGTCTGTCAACAAAGCAACTTAAAGAGAGAGAGACAAGCAGCTGTGTAATGAAGGAATTAATTAGTGTTTTGTGTAATGAAAATTGTATTTATACCTATATGTCTATTCATCTGTTGTTTTATGATTATCTAATACAGTAAATTAAGTCAGTACAGTATATGTTTCAATGTTTTATGTGTAGTTTTTGAAACATGTATGAAATCTAACATTACTGAATTATGTTTCTGTTCAGTCTAGTTATATTATTTATTTCAAGCCTAGTAATATGTAAGTTAAACCTAATTGTACTTAATTTTGTTTCTGTTAAATCTGGTTTTATTAATTATTTCAGGCTTAATAATATATATTAAATCTAATTTTGCTTAATTTTGTTTCTTTAAATTTAGCTGTTTGTTTATGTATTACCTAATTACTCTTATTTTAGTTTTTCATATACAACTTTGAAATAATGACTTTTAGGGCAGTTCCTAGCCAAAGCCTTAATTAATAAACAAATATTAAACTACAACTGAATACATCATGCACATCACTTACACTAAAGAATAAAGTGTACTGAAGCAGTCATGATCACCTAACATAAAGTTAATATCATTCTAATCTTATGCCATGGAGATAAACTTAAAACATTCTTTGTGAATATCATGTACAAGCTGTAAAAAATTATATGAAAAGTCATTTTGAAATAGTTTACTTAATTGTCCTTTTAGCCTTTCTGGAATTATTTAACAATATATCAACGACAATGTCATTTTTCTTTAGACATTTGTAGTTATTTTGAAATGGCAAACTGTGTGAACAGTGTGGTAAACAGTTTCTTTTCAAATTAACAACTTTGTTCCTCATTTTTATCTATTCATTAATTAGGTAGTGTTGCCAGAATTGGCATGTTTAAGAATAACAGTTAATGAAGAAAATGGGCGTTTTATTGGGCACAGGGTACTTCCAGTGATTGGATTGCGACCTGGTGAGTTTAGAGTTGTTCCTGTTTTCACCACTGTGATGCTTGTGTAGTGAATTTTGAAGTTTATTAATATGTATATGTATTTTTAGTTCTGTATTAGCTCTATAGCCAAACGATTAAAATAATGATGTACGATTAAAATAATGACGTATGTTAGTTATAAAATAAAACAAATATAAAATTTTGAAGCGTTATTTTTATAATTGTAATTGAGTATTTACATTTGGTCAGCATATTTAATGTATGCTCTCAAGTGTTTAGAAAAACTTCAAAATGAAACTAAGGAAATGATACACCATATTGTTATGACAGCGGGGGTCACGTGACGCTAGTAACACATCATATTCTCGGAGGTTCATGAATGCTCGAGCGTTTACTAGATTTCGGTATTCTTGTATATATAAGACCAGTAGGAAGTGACGACAACAATGTAATGTAATGTAATTGAACTGCGGACAGAGAGAGACGTATTGTTGAGTCAAGTACGTGAGTCGTTCGTTGTGAATTATAGCGTTTGTTATAGCGTGACTGTGAAAATTAAGTGTATTGCAAAGTTGTATTCAGAAAGAATAAACTAGTTTTATTTAAGAAAGGACTTGTATCGCTAAAGTTTCTTTGGAAAGAATTTTCATGGAAAATTAACTAACGACCAGAGACTTTTTTGTGTCTGCCTTGTACTTGCACGTTTTGGAGTTCATTCAAACTAAAGTATATTCAGATCTTTAGCTTAACTTAGTAGATTGTTGAATATGTATTTTCAATCACAAGTAAATCACAATTGAATTATTAGCAAACCAACAAAACAACAATCGGTTTTACAACATAACAAAAGTACTGTCTGCAACATACTTAATTATAACATTGTATAGCAATTACTTTGTTAACAGCATCAAAATAATAAATTTGAATAGTTTTCGTATTCTGAAAAGTTGTGAACGTAATTACCAAAAAGACTGTCAGGAATGTAGTCTTTCACAGTAACATGAACAAACAAAGATGGAAGAGCTAAAGGTTGTCCTGATTCATTCCGAAGGGAGATGTGTCTGTACCCTAGAAATGATTCAACATACATACTCAACATACATTTAGAAAATAGTACTATTCGTTCACAGTGAAAAATAATGTAAATTGAAAATATATTTTTATGCATATACTGAAGGAGCCAATAAAATAATTTTTGTTATTGATCTCATGGTATATATTAATCATTATGATAGGAAGAAAGACTTAGAGAACTGTAGGAAAGCTAGGAAATTGGTTTAAAAATATTAGGAAATCTATAAGGGTTTGAGAGAAACAGTTGGTTGACAAAGATGGGTGACTAGCAGCAAGGACTTGTAGTACATTAAAGATAAGAGTCTGCTAAAAGTAGCTTTGCAAAAGTCATCCATTAAAGTATAATATCAGAAAAGAAAAAAAAATGTGGATTCACTGAAGGGGGAAACCTTTCTTTATTAATCTGTTAACTTTGTGAGGATATTAAATGTTATCAGGATGATGGAAAGTGTAAACTTGTTAAACTTAGATTTTCAAAAAACTTTTGATAAGGTACCACATAAAAGATTAGCTAAGAATATTACATTGGTGGGAGTTGGGAAAGGACTTGTTTATTAATTTCTTATTTTTTTTGTAGAGCTAGCTGATGCCCTAGCAAACCCAATTGCATATCAGTCTATGGTTGAAAAACACACCAAACAGCTTCTAGCATTGACTGATGATGTAGAGATGGTTAGTATTTGAACAGTTTGTTAAAATTTATGTTTATATCAAAACTACACATAAGGTTACACATAACAGGTTCTAGCTGTACAGAGTTATTTATTTCCATTTTAATAGATTAAGTAGAATTTTATAATTCTTATTAAATTGAGTTATTGCAAGAAATTATTTCAGTTTTATTATCAATTAAGGCCTGATGTTGCAATTAACAGTATGTATGTAGATGTTTAGATTCAATTATATTTTGAATAATTTCCTAAGTTTAAAAGTGTTTCACTCATATTTGACTAATTTATGATGAGAAGATGACTTAGTATTTAAACACAGCTAAATTTAAGCTTCCACTCTTAATTTTAACATAACATAATGTTTAGTGACAACAAAGGTACTATTGGTCCATCCAGGCTGTCCTATCCTCTAAACTGAACTAAAACTATTAAATAAAAAAAATTTAAATAATATAAAACCTCAAAGCTGACCCTTATAAGTAACAAGGGCCATAATCTATAGCAGAGACAGCTGATATGGGTATTAAAAACTTATATTTAAAAACACAAAAAATATTTTTAATACCAATATCAGCTATAGATTTACTTCAAGTGAGTTCCTCAACATCATGAATAAGCCATAATAAAAGTAAAAAGTATTAATATTAGTATTTAGTCAATGAGAGTAACACTAATATGTTCAATTGACCCACTCTTGCTGACTTATTGATCCTTAAAAGTTAGAAGTGGTGTGTTGAAAAGTATTAATATTTATTTATAGTCAATGAGGGTGTCACTAATATGTTAAACTGACCCAGAGTTAAGTAGTATATAATCCTGTTAAATTGAAACTCTCTCATAGTCATAAAATGTTTCATTTACCAATGCATTACAAATAAAATACTATTATTTTTAGTTATGTGTTAACTGGTTAAGATTCAAATCATTATTTGTAATTGACTGGTAACTTGTGGTAGTTCTAGTAGATGATATATATTGTAGACCTAATAAATAAATATCTAGTTGACTTTTATGTTCTTCTCAATGTTCTGTGCAATTTTACTGCTCAGGTACCTATACTTAGGAAACTGTAAACATTGAGCAATTTTTCATATTTATATGTTTACACTAATTATTATTGGAAACGATTTTCATTACTGTTTAATGTATGTTGTATGTTTTTATCTAATTTTTGGGGTTTTATCAGTTCATATCATTGATTTAAACAGTAAATAAAACTGCTGAATGACATTATTCAGGTGGAAGGAGATCCAAATGACATCCCATCACCTGCTCCTTGTGATATCAAGAAAACAGAACCTGACAAGACGAGAGCTTACTTATGGAGGAGTGATTCAGAAGCTGTAGAAACAAAAAATATTCTAGAGTTAAACAATAAATCTGTTAGCATGAATGGAAATGGAAATCTTCCTCAGTGTACTGGAGCATTTACCAATAACTTACCTAGTCCAGTGATGTCACATTTCAAACTTGACTTTGAAATTCGTGAGTTTAAACAATCAACTTGGTTCAAACTTCTTTCCTTTCTATCGAAAATGCAGTAGAATCATAGATATAACAGAAATTTGTATGTATAATCCTTTTACTTTTTGCATTCAGTTTACATTCATATAGTTATATTTATTGTAATAATTAATACATTCTTTCTGTGATTAACCATTGCAAAACAGCAACACAAATAATCTTTTTCATTTCTTGAAACTGAGGGCACAATACTGGTACTCCTACATGTACATGAATATGCAACACAAATATGGCAATAGGCCTAGCATTCTCTAATCATCATGCACTAAGAGGATCTGCCACTAATAGACCTGCTTCTACTCACACTTTTTGGTATCTCTTGTATCTCAAAAATTGATGAACAACAGTCGCGTGACCGCAGTGTCAAGTTACATAATTCACTGGAATGTTACTTCAAACTTGTGGCATCAAATAACAATGAGTGTGGCTCTGTGGTTAACGAGCAATACTGTGGATCCAAAGTACAGTGGTTTGTGCCTGTTACCACAAAAAAAAATGTTTTCTCAAACTTTGGAGTCCTGGGTGCTTTTAAAGAGTGACAGTCAAATCCAAATATTTAATTATACTAGCCCAATAGTGGTGATGGGTGGTGTTCAGTATCTGACTTCCCTCTAGTCTAGGCCCAGCATGGCCAAGTGGTATCAAATAACAATGAGTGTGGCCCAGTGGTTAACGAGCAGTACTGTGGATCCAAAGTTCAGTGGTTTGTGCCTGTTACCACAAAAATAAAATGTTTTCTCAAACTTTGGAGTCATGGGTGCTTTTAAAGAGTGACAGTCAAATCCAAATATTTAATTATACTTGCCCAAGAGTGGTGATGTGTGGTGTTCAGTATCTGACTTTCGTCTAGTCTAGGCCCAGCATGGTCAAGTGGTTAGAGCACTCGACTCGCAATCTGCAGGTCACAGGTTTGAATCCTTGTCACACCAAACATGCTCACCCTTTCATTCGCGGGGTGTTAAAAAGTGATGGTTAATCCCACTATTCATTGGTAAAAGAGTAGCCCAAGAATTGGCGGTGGGTGGTGATGACTAGCTGCCTTCCCTCTAGTCTTACACTGCTAAATTAGGGACAGCTAGCACAGATAGCCCTCATGTAGCTTTGCACAATATTTAACAAATAACAACAATAACATAAATTATTCTTCCAACATGTCTTTCTTTCAGAATTGAAATGTGAATATAAGTGAATGATTGTAACATGTGATGTTGTGTAAATGCAATGGCAAGAGTCTCAGGATTAAAGTGTACATGAAGAATATGGTCTCATTTTCGTGAACATTCACACCATGAGTAGTAGAACTTTAGCTAGGCTGATGGCACAGGAGGTCAGAAAGAGTAACTAAATATATCTGTAAGCAGTATCTGGTGCTAACTGATATAATTGTTTTAGTTTAAAAAACTGGGTCTTTCATGTAACTAAATAGTTAAATATACCTTCTGTAATTATACATATATGTATATGATTACTCTGTACCAAAATTTAAGGAGCAAACATTCAATGTGTCCTGTAAAATTCACCTGAATATGTTCCTAAAAACATCAAGCCATAATAGTTCTGTGCAGTTTCACATGAAACTGTTCTGGAGCATTTCCCACTTACTACGCTGTTTCATTCCCAAATTTGATCATTTACTGTTTTGGTGATTGCTTGAAGTTTGGTTATTGTTTTAATTGAATTGTATGGCCATGTTAGCTGCTGTTGGTAAGCAATGTAGGCAGATTTGATAAGGTTATCTTTCCTGTGAAAAGACTGCTATCTGAGCAATATGGATATTACAAATTACCAGCCACTACACATGAACTTAGCAACAAGTGTCAGACAGTTTGTTGGACAAGATTATCTTTGCTGTGGAATGACTTCCATCTGAACAACATGGTAAACCATTACACATAGACTAAATGACAACTATTAGACAGTTTGGCCAAGGTTATCTATGCTGCAGAATGATTGTTACCTGAAAAAATTGGCTATTAAGACTTGACACCACAGCACATAGATTCCACTATAGATTTCAAGTGATTACCTGTAATAAAAAAAATGGAGCAGAATAAGATTGAGAAGATCTGCTCCAGCCCTGCAGTTATCTGATCAGATTCCTTGTATTTATACTCTTCAAAGTTGTATCAAAGTACATATTTCTTCCAATAATTGACGAGTTTGTGTCAGGAGAAACAAAGATGAAACATGTTCAGTGTAAAATCATTCAGTGTGATCATTTTAGTGTCATTCAGTTATGGTGTGAGGACAAGGCATCGGGATGAATGGAGATTTTATTGTACTTCCGAGGGGTGGATTTACTACTTTATATTATACAGACATGATACTGGAAACAGTTATACAACCTTTTGTAGATGAATCTGTACCAAATAATGTTGATGTCATGTGGCCACGAACAAGAAACTGTGAAATCCTGACTTAAATTCTATACAATACTTCTGGAACCCACTTGGAAATTGTGTGAATCAATATCCTTAACCCATCAATTGACATCAGAAGGCTTGACATTGCACTTACTGAGAAATGGAAAAGTCCCCATATCATCATCTCCTGACTGATCAAAAGTATGCTTCCTCCCATAGATACAAAGTTTATGTTAATGTCAGTGGTAGCAAAATTCAACTCTTTACGAAATTGATTCACTCAGACCCTAACTCTGACCACTCATATGCCATTTTTTAAACTATCCACATACATCATAGATGGCCAACTGGTGGTACACGGGCCAGATTCAGTCTCTGTTTTTGATATGTTCGTAAAGCAAATTGTATCTTGGCCAAACTTTCAAAAATAAAACAGAAAATGAAACCCGTGACATTTCTGAGAACTTTCTTCAAATGTTAATATCAGCTATTTATTCAAAACGATATATTTGATTAAGGGTTTTATAGTAGACATTAAAATTTAAATTAAGCAAATATTCTAAACGTACTTTATCCAGCCATGTAGTTTCAGTCCCCAGAGTACATTCTAGGTAAGAAAATGTTCTATGCCCAAAAAGAAGTTGGCCATCTATGACATACATTATCAAGGAAATATATTTATTGAATACTAGCGAAAGTACCCAGTTACGCTCGGGTTATTAGGTTGATTTATTTTAGATGATTATGTTAGTGTGTATTCTGAACCCATTTTAGCATCAAAGTATAACCTATATACTGTTACGTCTCCGTTTGTTAATTGACGAAACTTTAGCGACACAAGTCCTTTCTTAGATAAAACTGGTTTATTCTTTCCGAATACAACTTTACGATACACTTAATTTCAACAGTCGCTCTACAACAACGCTATAACTCACGTCTCACGTGGCCAACAATATTTTGTCCGCATACATTCATTTACTCATTACCTCCGCGTTGCTTCATGGCCGGTCTTATATATACAAGACTACACTATATCTAGTAATCTCCCGACAATTCACAAAGGTTCGAGAAGGATGTGGCGTGATACTAATCACGTGACCTCGTTGACGCAATAATACTATTATTGCTCCTTTACGGGATGTGGCCTGTTTATAAAGGTAACCTTCCCTCTGATGTTGTCCCCCAATTTTAAACTTAAATGATAAAAAATAAACATCTTTAATTAATGGAGCCTCTAAATTACAAAACAACATTTCATTTTATACTTTCAGCACATAGCCTCTTAACAACAATATTAGGTTATACATTTATTGCTAAGCAACAGGATATAAAAGGCATTGTTGGAAAGCATTGTTACCAAAACGCACTGGCTTTTCTATATATATATTAGAAGTTGTTATATAAGGAACTACATATTTTCTATGTCGTTTTTCGCTAGCTTGTCTCATTAAAAAAGATGTGGATAAAATAAGTAATAATACCCATGTGCAGATCCTCAGGGTCCACTTAGTATGGGTGCAAAATTTCAGGTTTATAGATCCTATCCTGTTGGAGCTATGGCAGTCAAACAGACACGCACACACGTGCATGTCTGTATGTAATTTTTATTAGTAATATAAGGAACCACTTCTTTTCTATGTGGATTTTTTCTATCTTGGCTCATTAAAAAGATGTAAATGCATGCACGCACGTGGATAAGTAATGATACGTGAGTGTCTGTCTGTCTGTTTGTGATTTCTATTTGTAATATAAGGAACCATGTAGAAGAGAATGCATTTCTATTCCTAATGTGATTTCTATTTGTAATATAAGGAACCACTTCTTTTCTATGTGGTTTATCACTAGCTTGCCTCACTAAAACGAGGCACACATGCATGTGGATAAGATAACTAATACCCAGGTGCACACCCCCAGGGTCCACTTAGTATATGTGCAAAATTTCAGGCCTCTAGGTTCTTTCCTCTCGGAGCTATAGTGGTCACATATTCTTTTCTATGTGGTTTTCACTAGCTTGCCTCATAAAAAGATACACATGCACGTGGATAAATAATAATACCCAGGTGCACACCCTCAGGGTCTGCTTAGTATATGTGCAAGATTTCAGATTTCTAGGTTCTTTCCTCTTGGAGTTATGGCGATCACCCACAGACGTGTCCTTTTATTATTATTGATATGCAGTGAATACGCTCTAATGTTAGCTCTGACTATTCAATTGAAAAATAATGTAGCTATAAAATGCTGCATGTTATTTAGAGCAGTTTCTGTATAATATGTTACACACAGGTTGCTTTTTGGAAGTTACCTTGATAACTTGACAAAATCTGTCATTTATAACCACTGCCTTTAGCTGACAATAAGTTGTGTATTGTTTTATAAAGTGCTTCTATTTTTCCAATAAAAACTTATAAAATAGAATTCTAAATTTTTTTCTCATTGAACTAATTAAAGCATACCACACAGAAATGATTGATACAACTTTATTGCTTAATATTCGCATGACTTGCAGTTGTCCATATATATCACTTTACAAATAATCAGTATATCACATTTATAAAAGTGATATGATACATACTAACACTATAGCATATAGAATTAAAATACTTTGAACTTTCATTACACAAAACTTCTATACTTATATATAGATACATGTTTGTTTTCTTTCTGTTTCAACATCTGGCGGCATTCACACCTGTATCCTAATGTACTGAAATGCTTTATGCCCACACATTACAGTTATTAGATTTTAATTCTAAGTATTTTATAATAGGTACACCTGAAGTTGTTATATCTGCTGAGCCTATTGAACAACTGAAAAAGCATAAAGGAGTACAGAAAATTTATACAAAGCTCCAGAGAGACTTGAGAGCTATCCAGCAGAAATATGAAAAGGTAGGGAAACTATTCTTTTTAACAATATTAAATGCCCCCCAGTGGCACAGCGGTATGTCTACGGACTTACAATGCTAGAAACATGGTTTGATACCCGTGGTGGGCAGAGCACAGATAGCCCATTGTGTAGCTTTGTGCATAACTATAAACAAAAAAACAAAGAAACAGTATTAACCCTGTAAAAATATTGATAAAAATTAAAAGATAAAAAATATCCTTAAATCAGAAACAAGTGCTTTTGTTTGTTGTAGAGAATATAGTTTTTTAAGTTTGTCATAATGCACTGCAATTTTAGAAGGAAGGGATTGCCAGTCTCATGGGTGCCCACAGGAGGGGGCATTTTCTCCCCTTACATTTCACAAAACATTGCACGTATTATGATGTAAACTTAACATCATAGTTAAACTAAATATTATTTGTGTTTAAGCACACATAACATATTCTGTTAGTCTGTTGACTTACACTTTAAAAGCTGATCCCCTACATACATGTTTTGCCTCACCCTTGAAAATATTGCTGTGGGCGCCCACAAAAATAATCCTGAAACAAACTCTCTTTCACCAGGAGTTCTGGAAAATGGTGAGAATGAAATAAGTACAACAAAAAACATTATTCACTGTTGATAAGAGTAATATAGTGTATTAAACTATATTTTATATATTTAAATTTAGATTTTGCTAGAAGATGCTACTAATCATGATGATGTAATAATCGAGAAGGTTCTTGAAACAAGAGTGTGATATAAATATGACTAATCAACAATGAATAGTTCAGCCAATGAAGTATTCAGTGAGTTTATGAGTTCAGTATCAGAAAAGTTATTCGGTGTTAGAAGTGAGACTTATCTAATCAAAAACACCCTATGTGTGAAAAAAAGGTGAAGCCAACAAAGGACTGAGTGTGCAACTTAAAGGAATAAAAGAAAAATTGGCCGCCAAACTGGTAGCTACACTTATAGCATTAATAAGAATTTTACAACAAATATTCATTCATTAGTTAGCCAGGCTGCATTTTTTGTTCAACTTGGGGCATGATTGTGGGTAAAACAAAATATGCAGCCTAACTAATTAATGAATGAATATTTGCTGTAGAATTCTTATTAATGTTATAAGTGTAGCTGCCAGTTTGGCCGCCAACTTTGATTTCATCCCTTTAAGTGGCACGCTCAGTCCTTTACTTTGGCTGCACCTGTTTTCACACCTAAGGTGTTTTTGGTTAGATATCACGAGTTTTGTCAATACACACCACCACAGCAAGTAAGAAAAAGTGACAATCGATAGTAATCAACATTAGCTATAGGATTCCAACCCTATTATTTGTAACAGATCTACACTTTGCAGAACCATGCAATTTAACAAGCTAATTGATCTATAGTTACCTGGGTTACTGGAATCGTTACTTTTCTTAGGGATAATGCTAACAGATTTCCATACTATTGGGAGATAACCTGATTTTAATGATAGATTGAACAGGGTTGTGAGATGTGTAATGAGTGAGTCAGATGCATTTTTTAATGTGTTTTTGATGCCGTCCTCACCCAGAGTTGGAGTTTTTTAATTTCTTAATGTCAATTTTGATTTCAGCTTTAGTAAAAGGTCTTGAAGTGTTTATATCAGTGAGTGGATTTACTGGGTTGAGTTGAACAGGGAATGTGGGAGTGAAAATGTCGCTTTTTTCCTGAACATAATTATTTATTTTTATGTGGTAATCGTGACTGAAAATGTTGATATTGGGAGTGGAGTTTCGACTATACTGCTGATTGCATCAAATTTATTTAGCTGAGAATTGCAGTGGCGAGTGGAGCTCACAAGTCGCTAACTCGAGGTAATTTACAGTTAGAATAAAGAAACGGATTCCAAGACTGACATCACACAAAATACATCAACATTTATTAGGTCTTTCCATATGATATTGTTACGTCTCCGTTTGTTAATTAATTTTCCGTAACTTCGTTCCCACGAACTTTAGCGACACAAGACCTTACTTAATAAAACTGGTTTATTCTTTCCGAATACAACTTTACCGATACACTTATTTTCAACAGTCACGCTATAACAACGAACATGCTCAACTTCAACAATACTATCTGACTGCAGTTCAATTACTCACTACCAACACACACATTATCACGTCACGCCATGACCATATTATATATATATATATATATCAGACCACCCCCCTATCTAGTAAATGCTAGAGCACTCCCGAAGGAACAGGATAGTTCTAGAAACGTGGCGTGACACTAGTCATGTGACCTCGCTGAT
>NW_013668749.1:131095-133912 GCF_000517525.1 Limulus polyphemus
GAACGTGCTCAACTTCAACAATACTATCTGACTGCAGTTCAATTACTCACTACAAACACACACATTATCACGTCACGCCATGACCATCTTATATATATATCAGACCCCTCCCCCCCAATCTAGTAAATGCTAGAGCACTCCCGAAGAAACGGGATAGTTCTAGAAACGTGGCGTGACACTAGTCACGTGACCTCGCGGACGCAACAGTATATACTTTTAACATCAATGGTTAAACATTTACTAAACCGTTAGTTTCTCACAATTCTACTTTTCACTTAAACACTATTAACCAATATATATAGAATATTTCTTTCTATTATAAGCATTAACTTCCTTTAGTAAACTACATTAATTGAACAAGAGAGAAGCAATTCTATACTTACAACAAAGTTGGACTGGTATACTTCTGGAGGTGGGAAATCTTCATATTCGTGGTTGCTTGGAGAATTCTGGCTTGGAACTATTACCAGCTCTTTGGGGAACCTTGATTCTTTCAGGCGAACTGATTTTTAGCTCCAGACACGAGTTTTTATACTATAATTTCTCTGTATTATTTCGACCTTCCAAATAGTATTCCTAACTACCCGCATGTAGTTCTAACACTTTATTGGTCAATTTGTGCAACTTCCCAGGATAATCCAAAACAAGAACCAAACTCTCAAGTAATTGGTTACTGTGATGGTAAGTGCTCCAGTTGCCTTTTTACTTCTAGTATTACACTGGTCTGGAGTAACAGATCTCATATCAAAGCACGGTTTGAGATGCTATCATAAACTTTTTAGTAGCCTTTACAGTGCTTAACTTGTGATTCCCAATACTAACTAATCCATTAACTGGACTTCGCCTAGTTCTTGACCTAATTTCGTAATACAGGCATCCTTACTTACGCCATTTCTACATGTATGTGTATCACACTTAGAATACTTAAATCTTTATAGATTCTTTCTTATCTCTTGAATATTAGAAAAACTAAGGCAATTGTAAAATTTCTCCAAAAATATCCAATTGCTTCATTGGTGAAGACTGTTATAAAGTAATCACTAAATAGTTTAGCTTTGTCTTCGCCGGCATTTGCTGCAGTATTATTTTAGAAAATCAATCATTGGCTTCAAATTGTGATCTTTCTCCTGCTCTGCTTTAATATCGATATCTGGTTCCACTTCGTCATCATCAACTTCTTCAGTCACTTTGACTTCACCTTGATGGCACCTAATTATTTCAACCTCTCTCTCTTAACCTTTCTTTTTTTATTGTTATTTGTATTACTAATTAAGGATTTAAAGTTTGTGTTCCTTATTTGTATAAACTATCTATGTGAGCGCCTTTTGTTTTTTCTGAGGTCATGAATTTGTTATGTTAACTGCCTGTTATTAATGTTTAGATTTTTTCTGTCTGGTTGAGACGATATTTTCTAAAGCTTTTGTAATATTGTTTCAAATTTCTGTCATGTAGATATCTATATTTTGACAACTATTGGCAGAGTTTTAACATTAGGTAAAAGTGAGTCCGTGATTAGTCTTAAATTGTCCCAGTTTACTTTAGTAAAGTCATACACTTTGGGATGTGAAGCTGGGTTTAAATTATGGGTGCTGATGTTATTTGGAGACACTGATCAGATGTGGAAAATATTTAAAGTTATATTTTTAAATATTCAATGTAAACATATTCCTAATAGAAAAAAGGGTAGCAATAAGTGAGAAACCAGGTTGGCTCACAAAGAGTTGAAGAAATAAAATTAAAGAAAAGCACCAAAATTTAAGAAATTTAAATTGACTGGTATGACAGGAGACTTAAAAGATTATAGAAGATTAATAAAGTTGGTGAAACAGGAAATTAGAACATCAAAAGAAGATGTATGAGAAACAGTTGGCTGAAAATGTAAAATTTAACAGTAAGGATTTCTTTAAATACATTAAGGGGAAACAAAACATTAGGATTGGGATAGGACCCTTGAGGGATGATAAAAGAAAGCTAGTATCTGATGATTATTAAATTTTACTTTTTATTCGGTTTTTACTCATGAAGATTTAAATAGTATTCCACATCTTGATCAGTTGATAAATGGAAACGAGATCAAACAAGATGACTGCATTTAATTCTAAGTTGGTTAAGAAAAAATTGGGAAGTTTAAAAAGTGATAAGGCTCCTGGACCAAATAATATTTCCCCAAGGGTTTTGAAGGAGGTTAAAGACTGGATATGTGAGCCACTTGTTACTATTTTTTGTCAGTCCTTGAATAGTAGGCAGGTACCAGAGGATTGGAAGTTGGCTAGTGTAACTCCTCTTTTCAAGGGAGGTGATAAAAATTGTCCCAGTAATTATAGACCAATTAGTCTTACATCAGTTGTGGGAAAAAGTTTGGAAACTCTGTTAAAAGATGCTTTGCAAAGTCATTTAATAAGGTTTAGAATTTTATTGGATAGTCAACATGGTTTCACTAAGGGAAAATCTTGCCTTACAAATCTTTTAACATTCTTTGAAAAGGTTACTGCTTATGTAGATGAGGGTAAGGGTGTAGATTTGGTGTATCTGGATTTTCAGAAAGCATTTGACAAGGTGCCATATAAAAGGCTTGTAAAAAAACTGGCTCTATAGGTGTGGGGGATAAGTTAGCAAATTGGATAGAAGAGTGGCTGGATGTAAAGAAGCAGAGGGTTGTTAGAAATGTAGTTCAGTCAAACAGGATTAATGTCACAAGTGGGGTACATCAGGGCTCAGTCTTAGGAATTTTGCCTTTTTTTTGATTTACATTAATGACATAGATGAAAGGATAGGTAATAAATTACTTAAATTTGCAGCTGTTATTAAGGTCTTGAG
>NW_013668749.1:134912-139001 GCF_000517525.1 Limulus polyphemus
CATTTTTCTAACAGGGTGGTTGGCCTTTAGAATGGGTTGCCTTCAGATGTTGTAGAGGCTGTACATTTAAGTGAGTTTAAGAAAAAGCTTGATAAGTATATGAATGAAAAGGACTGGATTTAAAATTTTATTATTATTATTTTTGTAATCATTTTAATTTAGTTTTGAATAATGGAACAGCTGAGATGACCAATAGATCCCATGTTGTCCCAAAATATTATGTTATGTTAAATGGAATGGCGTTGTGAATGCCCCAATGTATTGTAATACCTTAAAATCGTTTGTATATGGAATAAGTGATTGTGAAATGATTGCTAAGTCTAGGATGTCTTGTGAATTGTTGTAGTGTGGGTGAGTTGGCGTGTTATCAATAATGACTAATATATCATCATTTTCGACAAAACTGTATAGAATATTACCATTATGTTTTGATATTTTGAGTTGAGGTCTCCAAGTATAATTATATGCTTGTTGTGATCAATTACTGTTAGAAGCAGATTGATGTCTGGTTCTTTTTTAGGTGAGATGTATGTGGCAAGTAGTATGATTGTAGCATGATTGGGAATGTGTATGTGACATAATATATATTCATTGTTGGTGTTTATGTTTAGGTTGGGAAAGGTGACTTTAAGGTCTTTTTACAAAGTAAAATTAATCCTTGTCTAGGGATTTAGGTATAGCCTTATCATTAAAGTTAGGAAAATTGAAATTACTATTAGGCGTTAAGAATGTTTCATTAATTGTTTTTATGTTTACATTTAATTTTTCGTTCAAGTTAAATAGTTCAACTTTTTGTAATGTAAACCACTATTAATATGCAAAATATTTGAGCATTTTACCTAGTCCTTGGTGCAGCTTGGCCAATTCTTCCATGGATGAGTGTCTTGAGATCATATAAGGTGACTCCTTAGACGGTGAAGTAGAAATTTTCTGCGTGGCATGCATTGTTCAGGAGGTCTCTGGAGGTGGGAAAGAATATTCGCTACAAATGCTGTGATGCATCTGCAAGGCTGGAGGTCTTGACGAACATCTGGCAATGTCGGCATAGGTCCTGGAGTATCCCTGTTGGCTTGATCCTGGTTCTGGTCTCATTAACTACTGGTATGATGGTGTCCTTGGTTCAGAGAGAGCTGGCAGTGAACTTGCTGGGTTGTAATGCTAGAGGTTCCTTGGGATGGTACATTGGCTGAATGGACTACCCTAAATACCTACTGATATTTGGGCCACCCTTGGTAGGAGGCGATGTGTGGTCCTCCACAATTGGCACAAGTAGCTTCGTGGCATTGCTGTGGACATCAGCTACTGGGTGCTTTTCTCCACACAGTGCACACTTTATCCTGGATGTACAAATGGCTTAGGTGTGGCAAACTTTTGGTAGTGGAAACACTGGAAATGGGGTAGCTGTTTGGGTCTTGCTGCTTAAACTGTGTGGTGGATGTACCAGAGGTTGGCTCCATTCTTAATTAGATCTGTGGCTTGGCTTCCATCAAATAGGCACACTCGGTGAGAAGAGTGTCTTGGTCAGTCTGGACAAATTTAACTCTCGGCTTTTGGCGGATATTTCTTGCGATTGAAGTTCTTGTAATACTTCCTCTGGCATGATGTCAAATGGTACACTTCTGATGATGATAGTATGAGAGTTATCGTGTTGATCATCCCCTGGAATGTTAACATTAAGCTTGGTATTCTGGAAGGCTGAAGGGTCTTAGGGCTTGCGGAGTTTGGCATAGTCGGCTGGAGTGTTGGTTTTAATGACAACTCCTTCTTTGGTTAGTCTTTTAATATTGGTGAAGCGTATCTTGGGAAAGAGCTATTTCTGGATGCCTGTAACTGGCCAGGATTCCTTTCATGATGATAACTGGAGGAGGTTTTGGCTGCTGACTAGTAGAAGTAGAGGCTTGAGGGGGATTGGGTTGCTTGTTTGGCAGTGCCCTGATGGCTTGGTTAGTCACGGTGGATGATATAGTGGATTTCATGGTGTTAGGTGGTGATGAAACTTGGCTGGAACAGCTGGTAGCCTTTTTGACGCAGCTTTCAATCATGGCTAGCTGCTCATCAGGAGTCAAGCAAGGGCTTACTTGTAGATCTTGTTCCTATACGTGGGAGAGAAACTGGTGCCGAGGTACTAGAGCCCTCGGTGGTTTGGTGCTTTGGTTCTGGGTCAGGAGTGGAACTAGCACTCACCTTACCACTCCACCCCATGATGTGGGGTGTAAGGAAACAAACGTAATGTTGATCGTAGGAGAGATTCTGGAAATATGATTTTAAATGTCTTCTCTCTTCAATCTCTAATTCAAAATTGCACATAAGGCTTATATTTAGACCACATTTGACCCCTAATTGTAAGCTGTTAAGATCTATCAGTGTACCAAATTTTACAAAAAATCTGGAAAGTTAAATATGTTTTCTATCTAATAACGTTTTTTTTACTTTCGTTGTGAGGAAAAAAATTCAATCAAAATTGGAGAATTTATATCACATGTATTTGTTTGTTTATAGTTAAGCACAAAGCTACACAATGGGCTATCTGTGCTCTGCCCACCACGGATATCGTAACATGGTTTCCAGCATTGTAAGTATGCAGACATACTGCTGTGCCACTGGGGAGATCCACTGAAAATATGTCACAGAAAGTAGAAAATTGCTAAACTAACTCTGCAGTTAATAACAATAATGTGTTCTGCAGGTTCTTTTGGCCACATGACACACTACCGCGTGTCATGATCACATCTATTCAGTTACTGTAATGATTAGCAAGGAAATTCTATAAATAAGTTTATTTGTGAGTTAGTCGTTGAATTTTCCTTGAAATGTTTTTTGTGCCCTTAGGCCTACAACTATAAATGATAGAAGGTTGTAGCAAATGTTAAGAAAGGAATAAACTAAACTGTTCTTGATATTTGGATCAGACTTTGCATTATCTTTACCAATTAATAAAAAAAAACACCCAACAATACATAAATTAGGCTTTCAACTTGTTGTAAATTTTTTATTTTAGCTATAGAAAGTATTCCATTTCTCACAATAAGGCACTGTTTTTGATTTTAGTATAAAGGACATTTATAACTTAAGAAACTGGTTGTATTTGACTATTAGTATTAAACTTAAGTAATTTTCACCAAAGTGTCAACAGAAAGAGAGAGACTCTCAGGAACACAGGGAGAGCAAGATCACCACAAATCAAGAAAAGAAACGACTCCGTTTGACAAAGTCTCAGTTCAAGCTAACCAAAAAATCTAGTGCATGTGACATGTAAGTATTTAGAAAGCAGTTCTACAATGTTGATAGCAGTTTGTAGGGAGGGAGAGAAATTAAAGACATCAGAATAAGTAAATTTTTTTATCCAGCATGTCAACTAGAGCAAAGTTCTGTTAGATTTCTTCCATTAATATGTTGTTACGTCTCGGTTCATTAGTTAAATTTCCGTAACTTCGTTCCGACGAAACTTTAGCGACACAAGTCCTTTCTTAAATAAAACTGGTTTATTCTTTCCGAATACAAGTTTACGATACACTTAATTTCAACAGTCGCTCTGTAACAGACGCTATAATTCTCAACGAACTTCTCACGTGCTTAACAATATTCCTCTGACTGCAGTTCAATTACTCATTACCTCTGTTGTCCCGTTACGTTGTGAACATCTTATATATACAAGACTAACACATATCTAGTAAATGCCAGGGCATTTTTGAAGGAACAGGATATTTCTAGAAACAGGTGGCATGATACTAGTCACATGACCTCGCTGACGCAACAATACCCCCTCCTTAGTATTGTTCATCCTGAACAATAGCCACTTACATTAAACCAATAACAATTAACAATAACTTAATTAAATGTACAGAATTACAAACACAAAATTACAATTTAACAAAGTCTCTTAATTTTACGGGATGGATCTTCTTCCGTACTGGTCTCCGTCTCGTTGGCTTCTGCTTCATGTGGAGTTCATCTGCTTCATCAGGAAATGTCCTATCATCAGTAACAGTCACATCAGTAGTAGTAACTTCATCAAGAGCTTCACCACTTCCCTTCTCAAAACTGAGTAGTTTCTTCTTCGACGGTGGCTTCTTCAGGTAGCACGTCTTC
>NW_013668749.1:139675-140707 GCF_000517525.1 Limulus polyphemus
CTTCCTGATTTGGTATTGCATATGCATACGCATTTGGTATTGCATATCTGGCCACTTGGAGAAATAATCCATCACCACACAAATGTACTTGTTTCCAGCTCGAGTTTGGGGCAGAGGACCGGCAATGTCGATGGCTACTCTTTCCATTGGTGCACCAACTTGATATAACTTCATTGGAGCACGTCCCGTATGCCTGGGTCCCCTTTTAGCACAACATGTATTGCATGTTCTGCACCATTCTTCCACATCTTGTCTCATACCTATCCAGTAAAATCTGTGTCGTAGGTTCATATGCAGTTGGTATGCAGTTCATATGGCATACCAAATCTGAAGAAGAAATCACTAATAGCCAAAGCTATGGTTGTAGCTTCCTGATTTGGTATTGCATATGCCTCAGGCCACTTGGTGAAATAATCCATCACCACACAAATGTACTTGTTTCCAGCACGAGTTTGGGGCAGAGAACCAGCAATGTCGATGGCTACTCTTTCCATTGGTGCACCAACTTGATATAACTTCATTGGAGCACGTCTCTTATGCTTGAGTCCCCTTTTAGCACAACATGTATTGCATGTTCTGCACCATTCTTCCACATCTTGTCTCATACCTATCCAGTAAAATCTGTGTCGTAGGTGACTCAATGTTTTTTTAACTCCGAGATGTCCTCCTGTTACAGTATCATGGGATTAACGCAACACAACTTCCCGTAACTTTCTCGGTATAACCGTTTAACAGGTCGTCACTTTCCCATCTGCAGTTTCCCATCTCCGGACACAAATACCATCTTCAAGCTTCAATTGGTCCCATTGTGCCCAATAGTTCTTTGTCACAGGGCTTAGACTAGACACCTTCTCCCAAGCAGAGTGCAAAACACTTGCTTTTAGGAAATCAATCATTGGCTTCAAATCTCCTGTTCTGCCTTGATATCTATATTTGGTTCCACTTTACCATCATCATCTCTTTCAGGCGGCTTGACTTTAGCTTGATTGCACCTAATTAGTTCAACCTCTCTTTTAACAGTTACTGGAACTT
>NW_013668750.1:0-1405 GCF_000517525.1 Limulus polyphemus
TACCTGTAACAACAGTTTAAAGTATCTTTAATTACTTAGGTTTTTTGTCGTTGTTTTTTCAGAAATCTGAGTTATCTGTAGATAATAATGATGTTTTGGTTGTTGCTGCAACAAATCGTCCTGACCTTGTCGATGAAGCTCTACTTAGGCCTGGAAGATTCGATGTGATCATTTACGTTCCTCCACCAGACGTGCAGGTGACTTGTATACCTTTCTTTTTAAAAAAAAGATTTAAAGTGTTCTACATTTTCATTAAAACTATGGATGAAGACAATAAGTTAGTTTTTGATCTTGTCTAATATTAACGTTTGTGTTTCCTTAACTGTGGAAAGAAACTTTTTTTTTTTATATCCATAAATGAAGCTTTGAGGGGGACACGACCCCTCACTCTTTATCCAAGGAGTGGAGCAGTCTTGTGTTTGCTCCACACTCATTGTCATGAGTATATAAACATGATTTTAAGCTAGAAAAAAGGTACTGTCACACTATTCATAGACTATCTTATGGTTTCCATCATGATGAGAACCATTAACTTATGTCATCTTGAATAAAGACAGTCATACTTTACTGTAAATCACAGATGAATAACAAATGTATTATAGTGTATGAAGACAATACAGTAATTTTTATCACCCCTGCCTATATGTTATGAGATCAGTGCATCTGTGTGAGGGTATATTAACTTTTTTACACGAACAAACTCAACTCGTGCATAAGTTGATTTCAAGTTTTTACGTTATAACATGTTACAGATGCACGTATACATACTGTAGAGTTGGATGCAACGTTAAAACATGAAATGTGTATGATTGAAGTATTCGTGGATATTATTTCTCTAAATGGATAATGTCATCATATAGCAATTCTGTAATACAGAGCAACATATAGAATGCAAGGCTAAACTTGGATTTGTCACTTTAAGACAGCTTTTAAAAATTTTGTCTGAAAGCAAAAACATTAATGTGAGGTCCAAGTGCAAGTAATCAATAAGTTAATGTTCTAACCTCCTAGGGAAGGAAGTCGATCCTAAAAGTATTAACAAAGAACATGCCTGTAATGGACTGCGACTTAACCTGGCTAGCCGAAAATACACAGTTATTTTCTGGTGCTGACTTGGAAAACTTATGCAGAGAGGTAAAACCTTTCACTTTGAGAATTATGTTTTTAATTTTTCTGTTCTTTTTAGCCTTGTGAGTATTGAACAAATGCAAGTCATTTTAGTCTTTGACAGGTACAAATGATAAATATACAGTTGTAAGATTGGTCTTCAAAGTAGAGGTTTACAAGACCCTTAGTCTTCAAAGTGGAGGCTTACAAGACACGTAGTCTTCAAAGTAGAGGCTTACAAGATCCTTAGTCTTCAAAGTGGAGGCTTACAAGACACGTAATTTTCAATGTAGAGCAC
>NW_013668750.1:2195-29275 GCF_000517525.1 Limulus polyphemus
AAAGTGGAGGATTACAAGACACGTAGTCTTCAAAGTAGAGGTTTACAAGACCCTTAGTCTTCAAAGTGGAGGATTACAAGACACGTAGTCTTCAAAGTAGAGGCTTACAAGATCCTTAGTCTTCAAAGTGGAGGCTTACAAGACACGTAATTTTCAATGTAGAGCACCATTTCCAAACTTTTTCAGCCACGTAACACTTTTGATCTCTAAAACTTGACAGAAACCCTTCAGAAACATTTTTATGTTAAAACGTTACATCACAAAAAAATTTATCACCTTTATATAATAGGTAACTAAGACACAAGGAACTTTATAGACCTTTATTTTCTATTAATACATTGATTATAATTACAGGTTTTTTATTCAAAAAGCACTTAAGTCTTAACTTCATAACACAAAGTCTTTAAACAGTTTCAAATTTGTTTTGTTTTTTTTAAATGGGAAGAGTGTTGTTGTTCGTTTGATATTGGGAGTGATGCCGAAGATCTGGATTCTTGTGTAACGTGCAGCTGCACTCCACTATCACTAGTGGCTAACTTACAGCGAGTCATCAATTAGGCTCTGCCCATAAATGAAATAGTCAATACCTGGCCAGCTTCTTTACTCTGACGACACTACAGAAAATTTTCCCATGGAGCAAAGTTTGAGAAACCCTCACGTAGACTTCATGGTATGGATTTACAAGACACGTAATATTCACAACAAGACCATGTCGAACTTGATCATTTATTTATCATACATTCCCAAGTTTAGCAAAGGATATACCGGAAAAGTTAAAGTTCATTTTAAGGTGGTACTAAATTAAACCAACCAACAAAACTTAAGTTGAAAGAACACATCTACAAAGTACCACGCTCAAGCAGAAACATTTACATTAGAGAAATTAGTTGGATGATAGAACAAAGATAAAAAATAACATAAAAATGCAACTACATTAAACACATCCAGAAAAACTTCCCTCGGTTGAACATAATTACAAAACAGGAAATATCATAAAATGGGATCAACACAGAATTTTAGATAAAACTCACCACTGGAAAGAAAAATCAAATCTACACCAACCTAAACTCAACGGAGACAACAGTTTACGCAACCTCAACGAACTTTTCAGATAAGAAAATGACAACACCAGCCAATCACCCACACATGACTGCACTTCCCTTTATAAGGTGTTACGTGAAGAAAGTCTCTGTATAGAAGTTGAAATGTTGTTTCCTTTTTCTTTAAATGGAAGTTACAGTCCATTAAATTTTTCAAACCTACTATTCACCAGTGTTTAAGTTGAACATCTTTTCATATATATCATTACTTTGGTTTGACACAGATGGTTCTCCAAACCAGTTATATATTTAGTAAAGTTTCCCTTGCTAGATGTAACGCAGAGAAACCATCTAGTGTGTATTGTAATTAAACAACTTATTATATTCTGATGTTTGTTTGTCACATTAGCTTGTCATACTTGTTGTACACCAACATAAACATGGATTTTTGATGTTTTTTACAGGCAGCTCTTGAAGCGTTGGAAGAAGATGGCTTCGAAGCTCTTGCCGTAAGAAACGATCATTTCCTCTGTGCCTTGCGGAAGATTAAGCCATCTTTAACGAGAGGTCAACTTAATTATTACAGCACACTATCCACGAGATTTATTAACAAATCTTAAAGGTAGTGTTGTAACTTAAGCAAACAGAAAAAAATTACTCTAATTGTTTAACGAGCAGGATGAAAATTTATTAACAAATCTTAAAGGTAGTGTTGTAACTTAAGCAAACAGAAAAAAAATTACTCTAATTGTTTAACGAGCAGGATGAAAATAAACTTCGGACTCTGATGAAATCACAAGCAATGAATGAAAATAAAATTAGGTAAATATCAACAATTACTACACATTATTACAGAATCTGTTTCAGTCTCGGTACACGCTTTCTTTAAAGGTGGTTGTTCAGAACTTTCCAGATCTTTGGGAGTAGCATCCGTTTTCTTGAACATGTACAGCAGCTGGGGCATGTACCTCTGTAGATCTTTAATCTCAACCAGTTTGTCACCAGTTTCCACTTCAACTCCATGAGTAACCAGAACCTGTCTCTGCTGGCTATCAACAAGAAATATAACCAAGTGAAGGTACATCTTGTTTCAAGTTTCTTAATGGATTTTATGTTACCAAATGTCTTTATCTATAAAACATTTACAATACAAAGTATTTTTTAAAGAATTAATTTTTTTTCCCAACGTGTCTTTTCAGATAAAGAGAACTCCATATTAACCCTTAACAGCAAGCCCTAATAATTTGGTGTGTTCCAGTTGGTAAAGTTGTAAAATGGGGCAGGGGAATATGTAGGTAATTACACGTATAACAACCAGAATGTAAACTAAAGATAACTTACGTCTTAAGTACAAATGTACGTACGAGGTCTTCAATACTGAATGAATTTGAAAATCAAAATCCTGCCATTTGTTTCAGTAACAGAACCAATAGTTATGGGGGTTCAATTGAGAAGACAGTTGGATGAATTAAGTAAAATTTAAGCTAGACTAATTTTTAAATACTTAAAATTTACTTGAAAAACATGACAGATAATTATGTTTGCTCGGTGACTGAAACAATTATCACAGCTTTTACCTTAACGATAAAAACACAGCATTACAACTACACCAGTATTAGTCAAGTAAATTTTTGATCAGAAGTAAAAAAAGAACTTGTAAATTAATGCTGCCAACTCTGTAATGGTTAGAATATGTTGTTTCATTAGTCAGTTCCAACTGATCTAGCTTAAACTAGCAGTCGTACGTAGTGTCATTAACATATTCTCTTTTTCTTTCACTTCTTATTCCAATCTCCTTCTTGCTAGACGTGCAAAACAATATTTAATTTAGTTTCTTGGAGATTCCAATCAGAAATTTAGAATGCACTACGTGGTGAAAGTTTCAGTAAATAAACTAACAATTAGTCGTTACTACGATACGATTAAACAGCTTTGAAGTGTTGTGATTTTTACCTCACTCAGCCATATATAAATTCAGTCATCTTCATGCTTATGTTCTTTTAAATTTAATGTTTCTTAATATAAATGTTACCGTACCTGTAGTTATTGCTTTATAGTTTGTGCAACTGAATCTTCATATTTATTATAAATGTGAAATCATCCGACAACCTGGGCTGAATGATGAAGAAGAACAGTGTTAAAATAGTTTAATAATTCCTTACTTTTAATTATGAAAGACCTTCAAATATTTATAGAATTTTTTTACGTACCATAACGATACTAAAAGTTTGTACTTTTTTTCCTTTACGTACCTACTGCATGGATACATCTGTACCTTCAGCACATTCTGTAACACAGATTCACATGAAGTTACTGTCCCAGTCTCAAAGTTGTTTACCACTTCAGTAAGACTCGTCACCAGAACTGGTTCAGGAGAAGAATCCATGTTCACGGCTAGAACAGGCTTTCCATGAACGTTGACTTCCCGGATGGAGTAATCGATGTTGGTAACAAAGAAGCCTGTTGTCTCCGACAGTATAAGAGAGTCATCTTTAATGGATTCTGAATCCACATAACCACCCGAGCACTTCTCAACACTAGTTTGATTTTGAGTGTTGTCCATATTTAGGGTTTGAGATTGAATAGGTAATGGTGTTATCAGTTCCACGGGGTGTTTGGAGTTAGAACACAATGTATTCATCTCTGTTGCAGTAAGAATACCTTTTGGAACCACCGGCATATTGGTAGAAGGTATGTTTGTTGGAGTAAAGTTCTTGTTAGTTGCGTCCGTTTTTAACCGTATCACTTCTGAGGTCCTATCGGTTCTTTCATCAAGGCTGCAGGAAGTGTCTTCTTTAGAGGAGGCTTGGACTGTTATGTGGGATTCAATTTTTTCTGTCAATGTGGCTGTACTGATCTCGTTTTCATTTCCTTGTTCTGAGGATGATTTGACCAAGCTTTCACAAGTAGAGGGCTGTCCAGTTTCTGAAGCAGCTGGCCTCACAAAATAACCACAAGCGGGAACTGCTGTTAATCCACCATATAAGAGTGTATGGTTTGGTATAAGTTTTCCACAGTGATCCTTCAGACAAAACCCATCTTTCAGAACCTCCTTTACTCTACAAGATGCAGTTAAACTAGGCAAGGTTCCCTCTGATCCAGGGACTATGTGGTAAGTATGTCGTTGTATGCTAAAATTATCAGACAGTTCACTGAAAGATATTTGTTTCGTCTTCCCTATGGCTTCCCTTGTTTTAGGCGTGGTCTTTGAGTCTATTACTGTTACCTTGTTGGTTACGTTCGTGTCACTTGGAGCATGATGGGAAGAGGCGGGTTTTCTTACCAAAGGTATGGTTTCTGGCCACCATTCAGCGATAACAATTCCCGACTCAGGACTAGTGGTTGATAGTTTATCTACAGCTACAAAGGTGGTATCAAGTTTCACTTTTGTTTTATCCAAACCTGCAACCTGGCATAAAAACCTCATGTACGCAACATCCCACTGAGTTCCTTCCGTTGTTGCAGAGTGCAATACGTTTTCAGGTAACATGCAAGCTGGTACGATTTTTGATACTTCTGTCTGTACGTATGGTATGATGGTTTCATTCACCTTTAACAGACCACAATCTTTTTTCAATGTATAATCTGAGGAAGGAGAACTGGAAAGCTTCTCTTGGCACAACTTTAAAAAGTCGTAAAATTGGATAACATCTGCCAAAGAAACAATCAAGTCTTTAGTGGTAAAATCTTCCTCTCCAAATTGAAAACCACAATGATGTCCATTAATTTCATTCCAGAGTTTTGCTTCTCTTTTTGTAATATAGTGACTTTTGATGTTTGTGCACGTAAAAACGTAAGGTGGTAACAGTCCAGTAAACTTCTTCACCATTTCTTGTTGCACAATTTTAACTGCAACATATTTTTGACACAAGCGAAAAATAAACGGCAAGTGAATATTACCAACAGTTACCCATCCAAAAGCTTTACCACTACTCATTGTACTTGTCAAAACTTCTTTAAATTAAACTGAAGAAACGAAGCAGTATTATTTTGTATACGAGCATGAAGTTTAATGTTGCAGCATTACATTACATTTGAGCTAGACAGCAGTTTTTCCACAACAAGTAAACCAAAGATTTTCTCGAGGACAAAACATCTGAAAAAGTTGATGTTATACCACGTTTTGGTATCAAATATACCATGTTTCAAGGCCAATCTTAACCACAACACCTTGGTCACCCATTTTCCACCTTCATCTCACCTAAAAAAAAGGAAATTATTTCTAAACCAAAAAATTCACATCTCCCTCAAACTTTACATTTGTTACTGAAACAATTATTTTATTTTACTGTACTACCTTTATCCTATGTAGTATTCAGGCTTCCCTATTATTAATTCTTGTATAATTGTTATACACAGTTTTTGTG
Organism: Limulus polyphemus; assembly: GCF_000517525.1. Classification (NCBI taxonomy): domain Eukaryota; kingdom Metazoa; phylum Arthropoda; class Merostomata; order Xiphosura; family Limulidae; genus Limulus; species Limulus polyphemus. The sequence continues at coordinate 7,603 of NW_013668750.1, forward strand.
GACAGATTCCATTTTCAGAGGTCAGCTGTTGCCTGAAACTAAAGTGAAGTGTAACTAACCGAGATAAAACTGAGTTTGAAATATAATGGTAAAGAAAACAAACATATTATCGTTAAAATTACAAACCCATTTAAGTTTTTATTTTATTACTAAATGCATCTCACAAACAAGATTAACAAGATGTACACTTCCAACCAAGGGTTGGTAACCTGCAAAACTCTGAGAAAACTTGAAGAGTTTTAACACTTAAACCTAATAATTTAATGTACTGTACTATTACAAAAGAAAACCGACATGAATTCACTGAAGGAAATCTGGCCTTAATAATCTCTTATGTGGATGATGGAAAGGGTGTACTTACATCTTCACGAAGCTTTTGATAATGAGTCATACAGAATATCTGTATAATAAGATTCAGTGTCACGTAACTTCTCCTAAACTACTGGTTGCACCAACTTCCAAGTGGTACCAAACGAATTGTCTGAATCTCGAGGTTTGCACAGAGGTAAAATATTTTACCCCACTCATTGGGGAACCTGGGGATTTCCCAAAAGCCCCTTCTAAACTGCTGGACTCCCCAACTTCTAAATGGAGCCAAATGGGATCTAAAATCTTCAGATACTTCTGTTTACAGGGCCTGGTATGGATTATCGTGGGCGTCCACAATAATTTCCCCGGATAGTAGCAGAGTCTGAAGCAACATAATATATACTGAATGAATAAAGAAACATTTTTCATTTTCCAGGGGACAAGTGCCTCCCTCCGCGGACGCCTATAGGCCTGATTTTTTATTCCACGAATTCCATTTTAACGTATGATTTTTCCATCCAACCAACTGAGATACCGCCTTTTTTTAAAATAACTTGTACGTCAAAGTTTTGGCAGTTACACTTGAGCCGAAGCCTTAACAAACAGATGAATGAAAATAATAACTTTCTTTTATAGTTAATAATTCCAAAGTTCACCCCTAATAATATATATATATGTATATATATATATATATATGTTTTTTTCTCTTCATATTTTGTCTGTGACTTTAATTCGCTTAATATGCACCATTCATTATTCGTATATTAAAACATTATGAAAATAAGTGTATTTATTTATTCAATTATTGGCCTAACTACAGATTATTTTACTAAACTCGTACACCCCCTATCCCAGACAACTTAAAATGAGACTGCCCAACGAATCTGCTGAATACATAACTGGTATAAAATGACTTTTAAAAAATGACAGGAAATCCCAGTAGAACCTGTAAATTAACACAATATACGACGTTATATACTTATTTTCCCTTTACTTAATTAGTGTGACTGACCAAGATCTGTATAAGGGCAAAACATGATGTGTAAACACGTGTAGCGCTAACACACTACTGTAACCGTACATAGTCGCTTACCAATACCAAGTTCAGTTATCCTTCGATGATAGCTTTTCTTCAAATTACCAAAATAAAAGGTGGTAATCCCTTCTTCATTCAGTTTTAGTAATTTAAGCTCGTGTGCTAATCATTTAACAATTTACACAAAGCAAAACAACTGTTCTTTTGAAAAGTTTCTTAGTTTTACTACCTTGAAGATATAAATAACGATCTGTAAGTTCCATTTCTGTTAGGAAGTGCAGCGAAACGACAATTCCATATTTACTATTTAGAGGGAGAGACGTCAGTTTTGAGATGTTCTTGGTGAATAGTGCGCGTGGCACGAGCTGCTAGACAGACTCGAACCATTTCACCTTCTATAGGGGGTAAAGGTTTTTTCAGCAAATTGATTTCGCCGTGTAATTATCACTAATAATCATTTAATTTTGCAAAGATATATAAATCAGAATTATTTTAGGGACAAATAACTTAGTTAATTGCAAAAATAAAAACTTTATACGGCTTAGAAAATTACTAGATAAATATATTTAAAATGTTATTATTAGAAACCTTTTTTTTCTCTTCGTGACTATTTTTTTATATAAAATTTGAATTGACCAAACAACAAAACAAGGTTAGTATTATTTAAATATTATCCTGGTTGAAAGCAGTTAAGTGATACGGAAAAAATAAAGTCCAAATATAAATATACACCTACCAGGTATGTTAGTGATAGAGTAGCTAATAATGACGTCACTTCTTATGTGTCCGAGCTAGACACTCCTTCATATTCGGTCGGAAAGTTAGTACGTGTTTCATTACAACAGAGTGTGATAAACATGGTGTTTTACCGTGATGTGAATAATGGCAGAGCTTATTGTGTACTGATAATAAGTGTTTCTCTAATCGTGTTCGCTGCCTTTAATTATAAAGACATTGGTTTATGATTTGTGGTGTGAACACTATAACAACTCACGACATTTAATAGTTTCTATTTTCCATATTATAAGTAAGACCCACCTTCGATATTCTAAACAAAAAAGGGTTCGTGCCCCCCCCCACCAGTGGCTCAGAGGTATTTCTGTGGACTTTCAGTGCTGAAAACTGGGTTTCGATACCCGTAGTGGGCACAGCACAGATAGCCAATTGTGTAACTTTGCTTGTAACTACTAAACAGTTGTAGAACCCATTCGTTAAATTATGAACAACAATAACGGCAGCTGGCGCACTCCATGAAGGGGGGGATGAATTTTAACGCAGTTTTTATTTACCACACAAAAAAAAAATTATAAATATATGTCACCTTTTAACACTGTATGGAAATTGGCTATTGTAGCTTCTTAATTGTGTCATTTTGTCGGCAGTTCAACAGAAGAATGTGATGGTCAAAAATAGTTTTTATGTATCTTATATGTATATGATCATAACTTTGAAAATAGAGACTAACTTTTAAGTCATGTTAGTAGTTCTGCCAGCTTTTATGGATTTGTTTGAAACAGTGTTATTAGTTTCACTGTTTCATGAAATAAAAATGTTCAGCAGAGAAAATCATGTTATTTATAAATACTAGTGGTGTAGTTTGGTCTGGAAATAGGGCGCGGATTGGTCCTGTTGTAGAGCTCTGTATTTATATGTTATTTATAAATACTAGTGGTGTAGTTTGGTCTGGAAATAGGGCGCGGATTGGCCAATGGCCATTTCGCAAAAATGTGTGGCCAACTCCTAGAATCATCGATATTGTGTTTTTTTTTTTAGAAAAAAAAGAATGCCAAATCTCTCATTGAAAATTCACGCTTTTGTAATTTTGAAACAAATGTTTTTTTTTGTACTTTTGCATTGTGTTTATAATTGACATTGACTGTCATTAGAATCCTGAAATAAATTTATTTAGCGAAAAATTTCTGATGTATTAATAGTGCGGCCATTTCTGTGATCGACTGGTCACATCCATGGCCAGAAAAAAAAAATGGTTGCCCACCCATGATTTAGTGTGGCTAAACAATTAGTTGTGTAGGTAAAGCCGTTGACTTTATATCTATTTTCCATGGCTGTTGTTGCTGGAATTGTGGGCTTTTTATAATTTTTTATATTTACTATTTCTGGAGCTGTTGGTTTATATCTATTTTATGTTTACTATTTCTGGAGCCGTTGGCTTTGTATCAATTCCATGTTTACTGTTTCTGGAGCCATTGATTTATTTCTATTCTTATGTTCAATCTTTCTGGAGCCAATTTTTAGCGTTATATGCTCTCAGACTTACCGTTGAGCTAGATGGTAAGTTTAAAGTACAACATATATACTACAATATTTCAGTTTGTTTTTTGCGAAATTACATTAAATATATAGAGTAGACTGAACTGGGGCAGTGTCGTTAATTCAGAGTTAGGCCTTCACTTATAATATATTGTTCTTGTTGTTTTAGCGTAAAGTTACACAATGGGCTACATATGCTCTGTCTACCGCATGGAATATAACCACGAATTTTAGTGTTGTAAGTCCGTAAACTTATCGCCGCTTACCTAACGAGAGACTATATAATATACTTTTTTTTTAAACCCAAAGTTTGTTATTTTATGCAAAAGAAGAGATTATTTTCAAATTTCTAATCAAAATGAAGTGTTTGGTGATTTCACTATGGCTTCCACGGTGTGACAGCGGTAAGTTTGCATACTTATATCGCTAAAATCCGGGGTTTGATATCTGCGGTGGACACAACAGATAGCCCAATATGGCTTTGAGTTTCAACGACGTAATACAGACAATTTCACTATGTGTGTGGATAGCAGAGTTCGTAAGATTTAAGAGCTGTTTCCTGTTCTTCTCAATATTCTCATGTGTTCATACGCTTAGAAGTGTAACTGACGTATTGGACAATATGGGAACACATGGGGTGGGTAATAGGTCTATAGATCTGAATAAATATTTTTTTTTTATCTTGAATGGTGGATTAAGTATAATTTGTAGTTTAACTTGCGAATACAAAGTTTTAATTTTTTTTAATTCGTGATCTTAGTATACATCTTTAATCTCCAAAGAAAAGGAATGACCAGTCTTGATGGCATTTTCCTTGGGAGTTTAGTTTTGTTAGAAAGAACTTGGGTGTTTTAAGGTTTGGATAAAATGAATGGGCTAGCCTTTTATCATTACAATATTATGTGTGCTGGTTATTTCGGTGTAAAGGGGGAGAACAGGTGATAAATACTCTATTGATAAAAATGAATATAAAGTTTCGTAGGAGAAGTACAGAATAAAACTGTCTGAGCGATCATGTAAGCGTGTATATATGTTTTACAATAAATTGATTATTTAATCCATTGATTTGGATATCAAGAAAATACAATTTTAAATTGTATTCAGTTTTACGGATAAATTTAATGCATGGGTGCTTAGAATTTTAATAACCTAAGAATTTTTTAAACTGATAACAGCTTCGAAAAAGCAAAAGTATATAGTCAACATGCCTCCAATGTAAAACCGATTTGTATTCAGTGGTACAGATGTATAGCCTACAAAGCTCATAGTGACAAATATATTTTACGAAAATGAACCCTAAGTTGACCCCATTGCCACAACAAAATACACGAATATTCTTAGGAGTAAGTTTAAATAATTCTTCGAACTATTGGCGCACACAACTGGTGAGATTTTAATTTTTGGTGAAGAAATGTTTCTTTAAAATCATTTGGGTTGGTTGGGTTATTAGTCAATTCAATGTCAAGGCTGGAAAGTATCTATTGGTCAGGATAAGTAATCTTAGAAATTTCTTTTGCAAAGGAGAGATAATCTTTAATTATAAACGTGTTAGACGTAAGTGCATTTAAAGCGAGAAAAAGGAACTTAATCGGGTGCTTGATAACTAATTATTAGTCTTAAGGGAATATTGTCTTTGTAAACTTTAGACAAACCACGTATAAAGCCTGGATGTAAGCTAGAGGGAATCATGCAACAGTGTTTTTTAATTTCTTAAAATTCTTGTTTGTTTTTTCTCTCAGTCTTATTGTTAGTTTTAATAAGATGTCTGTTGCTGTTTTTAAACTATCACATGTTTGTTGTCGTTGTACTTTTGTTAATTATTAAGCTCTGATTCCCATCTGATGAATTCGTTACTTGATATAAAGATGGCGCTAACGTCTCTTGATGATGACAAATGTTATTACGTATACGGTTAGTTATAACTTAAAGTGTTGGTAACTACGAAACTGCTAATAAATAATTATATTACGTTATGACGTTCACTTTGTACAGTTTATTCGAAGCAGCTTTGCTCTGCGTAAATGCTGTGGCTGTTTTACACGAAGAACGTTTTCTTTCAAAAGGTAACGCGACTAAATAAATTTCATTAGTTATACAACAGCAATATAGATTAATCTATACAATTTACATTACAAGAAATACGAAATAGGCTTAGAAGTTAAAAGAGTTAGATGGAAAAGTTAGCCAAAGCAGCTTAACATTGAATTAGAAGTTAAATTAAGGAGTTTTGACTTACTGGCATTTAAAAAATGGAGTACAATTTAGTGATAGAAGTATTACTGTTAAAGAAGCTCTTAACTATTGTCTTGATATAACTAATAAACAACAAATATTAAAAACATTACAGAGGCATGGCTAGTGTTACAATTTACAAGTTGGTCTACCCACTTAGGCTACCATTGTCACATTTGTTTATTCAGAAGATTGAACATTAATCACGCCTCTATCAATTTCATGAGCTTCTTGTTTCTTTCAAAATTAATAATGATATAAGATATTTAAACAAAAAAGTATATATATATGAGAAATAAAAGTTAACTGTCCTTCTATCACTTGTTTTCTACTACACCAAAGTATGTTTCTGTAGTGTAGTCTAACTTGTATATTATCTGTGAAAACATACCCAACTACAACTTATAAACAACTCTGATATCTGATGCAGTGATTAGTGTGCCAGACTGTGGATTTGAAGTAATGTGGTTCACACCCCATTACCACTAAAAAAAAAAATGTCATACTCCACACTTCAGGGCAGTGAAAACATTATAAAAATGACTGTCAGTGTTTGTAAGCTAACAATTTTTACACCCGGGTGGTTAACCCAGTCAGCAACCCTATAAGACGTGAACGTTCGGTGGTGGGAGATTCAAACTAGTGACCCTCAAATTGTGAGTTGAGCACCTTAAACACCAGTAAATGCTTGAATATACTAAAACAGTGAATATTAAAGTATTGGACAAACTACATTATTCCACAAGTTTTTAACTAATAGAAATTTCAAAAGCACAAGAACAAATTTAGATCAGTACTTTTTCCCTACAAAGCTTAGATTTACTACTACTGGTACCTGAGTCTGTCCTATTAACCTCGTCATCTCACCATTCAAATATAACTAATTCCATGTTCCCTTTATCCAAGCCCCTAACTTTTTGTAGGCACTCAAATCAAGTCATATATTTAATGCTTCACTAAAAATAAATCTTAATTATTCAAAATCAAGCCAAGATATCAGTCAGTAACCTTTTGAACAAAGAACTGTCTTGCACAAAGAGACAATAAATTTGTTACACATATATCATGAAAACTATGGATTTTCTTTCAATGAACAGAATTGTTTCGTTTTAGACCTTTGAATTTTGCTTTATTTGTATGTATTGCCTATGAATATGATCTGCTAACTCATGTTAAAGCTCTTGGCCTGTGAGTACAAAATGTTATGAGCCTTTTGTATTTAAAGTCATATAAAGAATATAAGGAAGTTGAACTCCAGCTGTTGAATTATTAAAAAAATTAACCTTGTCTTTCAAACAGTGAAAACTAAATAACAACTCAAGAAAGATAGCAAGGTGAGAAAAAAAAATTGTACGAAAACACCAACAAGTGAGTCGTGTTACTGATGTAAATGGTAACAGATAGAGTGTATAGTTTGTTTTGTTTATTATACTGCAGTCGGCTGGGGCCGAGATGATCAAACTACAAGAGGCTTTGGAGAAGATCCTGGAGTGAAGTCACAGTTAATAAATTTGATTCATTCCATTAGAACCGTCATGAGGAGTGAGTATTTTATGTTATTAGTTTGATTATGTTTAGATTAAATATCTTTTCACGAAATAATATATTTACTTTATATATATATATATATAGTGGTTCTAAACATAGCATAACTTTTACTACATTTGAATCTGAGAGATGGCATTATAATGTAGAAAACGCATTATGACTAACATTATACATTAAAATAATAAGTATCAATAGGCATAAAAATTATATACATGTCAAATTTTAAAATAGACATTTTTCACAAGAGTTTAAATTCTATGTAATTTTAAGATGAAAATGTGTAAATAAAAAATAATTTTAATAGTTGTAGTAAAGCAAGTGAAGATAGATTTGTCTTATCCTATAAATAAAATTTTCCCTCTGAAAAGCTGTTCACCTTAAATTTGATTCTTTTGACTGAATTATTTTATTATTAGATTGATTTATGTACAGTCACTTTCGATATCGGAGTTGTCAAGAAAATGTCATGTTGTTAATGTGAAATATAGCATGTTTTGTAAAATACTTGATCTATAACATCAAACAATGATGTTTTATACTAGACTTATTCATTGGACTAATATAAACATAATTGTAATTTTTTTAATGTGGTCATTCTCGAGTGTGAAATGTTGAGATCCTGTAACTTGCTGTTTTACACATCACATAAACTACTGTATGAATACTTTTATTAAAGCTTAAATAATCTAGTACGATGATTGTAATACAGATTCATTAACTCGTCCATTTTTGTTATAATTAGCTAATGAATTATTTAAATTTTTACAACTTGTTCCACTTTTAATCCTTACTCTTGTATATGTTTATCCTCCTCTTTCAGTACCACTTATTTTCCTGAATATTGTAACAATACTTTTTAAGTTGATCTTGGGGTAACGTTTATTCTGGCCAAGTGGAAGTTTAAAATTCAGACAGAATTATAGAAGATCATCTTATTTTATCATCAGAAGTCTTGACAGATCATGTAAGACCAACAACTTGTTTCACTGGAAATTGAAGATAGTTCCGAGATCAACAGTATATTTTATTATCGATCTTCAACCAGACTGTTTTATGTAAGGCATGTTTCATCATTAAAAGCTTGTTAGATGCTAATGAAATCCAAGAAAAGTTTAATGTTTTGTTTATACAGTATAATTGAGTCTAAATTGCTGAAATAACTACTGTTACTAAACTTTCAGTTGGTGAATACTTACATTATTTTAAAATGTTAGTGAGTTTGACGTTAACTCAAGTTTGGAAGATAATTCAGTTATTTTTTTAACCAATAGATCTTCAAGAATAATGTTACTGATAATATTATTCCAGGGTTTTGGTGATGTATAAAAAATTTACGTAATGTTATTTTTTTCTTCGTATTGGAAAGTAAGTCAGTATTCTAATAAACATTTATATAAACACAAAACGACCATCAAAGCTTGCAACTTAATGTTCTTCTATGATTTTTAAACCTTGAGATATACTTGTGAATACTTTCACTCACACACGCATTTTGTTCCTTCAGGAACTTAAAATTTTGAACACCCGCACTATTTTATTGCAAATTTTCACGTTTAAGATCTTTTTTTACAGATTGTTTATATACCTACTGGATCACTGCAGTGTTTGTTAACATAATTTATAAATGCCGTTTACTGTTGCTGTAATTTGAGCTAATATATATTGGAATTTACTTGTTGGTAACACTCTTGTTTCACACGAAAAAGTATTTTAATCCTCATCTCAGTTTACTAATACAGTAGTTAATCCAGCATCAAGCCAGAAACACAATTACAAGTAATTTTTGTGCAAAGTTGGCTTTACAAGCAATCTGTATTTATGACAATTGTAATATCTTCAGTTTATCGTCTGATAATTAAAAAATAAAAGAAACAAAAACATTTAAGTGTTCCTTACATATGAATTAGTGATAGAGAAATACTTAGCTGTTTGTTCTGTTACAAGAAGAATAAATTCACAGCTCTCAAGTAAATTGTATTAAATGTTTTATTAAAGATATTACACAGTAGACAGGATTGTGTAATTTTGAATTGGCTGATACAATTCTTGATTGAACTGTAAAATTAATGTGTAATGTTTTTTATTATTAGAAAACGTTGTGCAATTTTACATACCTGGAAATATTATTAAACTTCTATACTTGTCTAACTGAATTTCAAGATTTGATTTTGTGTGTTTTAAACATCACTGAAGTTATTTTGTTGATGTCTTAACAAGAATCATTTGTCATTATTGCAACAACAATATTAAAAACACTATCTGATTTTGTATCCTAAGTATACGTATTAAAAGCTTCGTTTATTCAACGTATTAGAAATTAATTTTTGTTTTCTAAAAAAACAAAATGAACTTTGAGTAACAAATTATTACAAAGTAATTTAATAACTAATTACTCTTAAAAAAGATACCAGTAATAATAACTTGGACTTTTTTTATTATTATTAGCCATACAGAAAATTTGTAAACATAAGGGATAAACTTTTTTTTAAAACAAATAATGCCATTTTTACCCACTTTTCATCATTACTGGTGACATTTATACTAAGATATGTTTCATACTCCAAAATCAGCAAAGTATTAGAAACCAGCTTACCCAATTAATTGTGATGAAATCATGTTAAGTTATACACGTTTATTTTTCCACATTTCTTTCAATTGACTCAGTATTAAGCTTGAGGGTTTATTACTAAAATTTGGGGTTTGATCCAAGCAGTGAGTGCAGCGTATATATGCAACCTAAACAGATTCAATTGATCAGGCAAAGAAAATCTGAACCCTACCATGATTTTAATCACAATTATTAGGCCTAAAGTTAGTGATTGTTAAAGCTCTTGAAATACAGGATGCTTTAGTACCTTATTAGATTGTAAGATAACATTAGTTTAGTCTGAAGGGTGCAGGAATGAAGGGGTAAATAATCACGAGGAGGTCAGCAAAAGTACTGTGCATTGATTTTTTTAAAAATTCATTTCATTTAATTTTTGGAAGGAAATGAAAAACTGCTTACTACCGTGGTATATTAAAGTAAAATAAGTTAAATGTAGAGCAGTAAGATGGGTCCACTTAATAACTGGAGATTCAACAGGATACTTTATTACAAAGTAATTCTGAATTTTCAGAGTTTGAGAAACAGAGAGACTGGACACAAATGTAAAAAAACACAATGAAACAATATTTATTCAAACTTGTAAATTATCAAAATGAAATACATTTTGTACCTTTACTGTATAGTTATTTCTGAAGAATTTAAGATGTTAATGATAATTAGTTTTAAAGTCACAGGTGAAACTTTAGGAGAATATGATTTACAAAGAAAGGACTTTAAATTCCCTTACCTACTGACACTTGAGCTTGAGAAAGAGAGACCTAAGTAACGTTTAACACTGTATTCTCAAGATTCTGTTGTTCAATCCCACTAAGGCTTTTCATAACTGAAATATTGCCCAACCTGTAATTAGAGGACACTGTTTGTGCAACAGTACATCAATACACCAGGCAGTATATCCAGAGAATAATAAATAAGGTATTTACTACAGAAGTTGTTTATTTACAGAATAAATACTATAATAAAACATAGGGTATGTTCATAAACTACTCTGCCTACTTCTTCCTAAATCACATGATAAAATATTCACTCAAAATATTGGACATGTAATACTGAAAGAGAGAATTGTCTCAGTAATCTTTTTTTATGTACTTTATTAAATATATTTTTTTACATTAGATTTAGCAGTAACTGAATTCCTGACTTGAGTATGAAACGTTTTATAGGTATTGATTTAAAGAAAAAAAAAGACATTGATTTAAGATACCATACACTTTATTTCAGTTATACACCTATTTTTTTGTCCAGGACTTTGGTGAAAACGTGACATGTTTTTTCTTTGTCTGGATATAAAGTTACATATCATTATAATGTTAATCATATCCAAGAAAAAAAAAATCAAAAGTGTCGAAATGATAATATGTTAAAATATGAAAGATATTATTACTGTATTCTTATATTTAGATACAGAAAAGTAAAACATTATTGATATTCCATTCTATACCCTTTGATAAATATAATTTTTCATTTTAACACTAGATGGCAGCACACATTTATGATATGTCGATTGTTCTTGAAATTTAATTCGAGCTGAAGTTAGTATGAGAAATACAGAAGCAGTATCATGTTTAAGCCTAGAATAGTTATTCCGTGAAACAAAAACAGGTTCATATCGTAATCGGAGATTGACATTTCTTTCACAAAAGTTTGCCCCTGAAGAAGAAAGGTACACCTATCGAAAGTGCTCGGGTTATAGTGTTTTTTTTTTTTCCTTTTTTTCACAAAAAGTTTTATACTTTAGTAAAGCTCTGTCATTTCAACCTTCAATCGTTCATTTGATGCAAATAGATACAGTTTGTTGAAAATATTTGTTTGTTTAAAAAAAAGATTGTATCTATGTGTAAAATAACATGACGTAATGAAAATACGTTTAGTAGATGTTACAGTTTGTGTTATGTACGAGGTTAAACTCACCTACTGAACAGCATATATAACGTAAACCAACGTTTACGTTTATCACCCGTTATACAAGTCATCTTTTCGGGTTCATTAAAATATAATGTTAGACAATGTTTATTGTTAAGCGCAAAACAACACAATGGTGTGCGGTGTTCACTGAGGGTTTTGAACCCTGATTTTAGCGTCGTAACCCTCAGGATTACTTCTAAGCCATTGAGACGGTTTGGGGGCGCTCAACTCGCAATCTGCTGTTCGAATGTTATAATTCTCGTCACCGAACATGTTAGCCCTTTCAACCGTTATAGTGGCACGGTCAATCCCACTATATGTTAGTGAAATAGTAGCCCAAAAGTTGGCGGTGGATGGTGCTGACTAGCTGCCTTCCCTCTAGTCTATCACTGCTAAAATTAGGAACAGCTAGCACAGATAGATCTCGAGTAGCTTTGCGCGAAATTCAACAAACAAACTAGAGTGTTTTAAATTGAAATAAATGAGTTTCTGGGCATTGATTAAAATTTTGTTGTTGTTTATCGTAGTCGCAGACTAGTCCTCAAGGATTACAATAAATATAAAATTAGAACGTGACAACGAATTTCAAACTTTCTCAAACAACTAAATTAGGTGACTTATTTTTAAAATATAATAAAATCTGTTCTGTATTTATCTGATAATTAGTTTCTGTTAGTGACTATAGAGGGCTTTTGGTTGGACTACCAAATGAAACTGATAAAATTAACGATAAATTTTATGATGAGATTAAGATTTCAGCTGTTAATTATAGAAGAGATTTTAATTTTAGTTGTATAAGTTTGGAGATTTTCAGTCTCAAACTATGAAGGAGACGGGTTTTTAGGAACTGTTCAGGATGGTTTCTTCACTTTTTTGGTCAGTAACTCACAAGGAACAATGCTATTTTAGTTTACTGTTATGTTCTGCCCCCCGTAGCAAAAATAATTTCATCTTAAATAAAGATGAACGGTTAGAAAATCAGAAAGTAAGTAGATACCGTGATCTTTTTTAAATATGTAAACTAGTAGTCACATAACCATGACTTTTTGTATTTATATTTTTCAGAGTAGTTATTTTACCGACATTTGAGGCTGACGTTAATGATGTTGAGTTACGTATCTATACGACGTTGATCGTTTGAGTATTTTAAATTCTTACATAAGTTCTTTGAGTTTTAATTTATTAAAAAGCATTACAAATTTAATAAGTTTAAATTGACCGCCATGATGGGGAACTTGGATAATTATCGGAATTTAAAATAGTTGGTCCTTTTTTATCTATATTTCTGGAGTCTTTGGTTTAATTTTGATTTTTTTTCTCTGTTCAATGTTTCTAGTTACTGGTTCTATAACAACTTGTATGTCAACTGTTGCTGTATTTTTATCTATATTTCTGGAGTCTTTGGTTTAATTTTGATTTTTTTTTCTCTGTTCAATGTTTCTAGTTACTGGTTCTATAACAACTTGTATGTCAACTGTTGCTGTATTTTTATCTATATTTCTTGGAGTCTTTGGTTTAATTTTGATTTTTTTTTCTCTGTTCAATGTTTCTAGTTACTGGTTCTATAGCAACTTGTATGTCAACTGTTGCTGTATTTTTATCTATATTTCTGGAGTCTTTGGTTTAATTTTGATTTTTTTTTCTCTGTTCAGTGTTTCTAGTTTCTGGTTCTACATCAATTTGTATGTCAACTGTTGCTGCAGACGTTGGCTTTTACCATAACTTAATTAATGATTTTCATGTGCAAAAATTGAGGTGACACAAGAGTGAGTTATTTATCTTGTTTTATTTGAGTTTACAGTCTTCGAAATAAATTATAGTATACACAAGTTTTAACGATTTCTAGCTAACGTTTCGTATCCATGAAATAAATTAATGTCACTTTAGTTAACAATGTTTTAGGACTAACTGTGTACTACACTATCGAGTTATAACTAGTTTTCATCAGCCAAGCAAGGTCGATAATAAGTTAAGAGAATATCAATTAGCAAGTTCGTATCTCATTTTCTTTAACGACTTAATCCAAAATGTTGTCCTCTCACGTGGTTCCTGTTGTATGTTTTTCTCGGTAAACTTCTCAGCAAGTAGTCCAGCAATTCCACTGCAGATAGATCTTTTCGTTTCACTAGGGTACAACAAAATCACATTAATACACTGACTAACCTGAAAAAAGAATCTAATGAAAGAGAAGCAGACGACATTAATACACTGACTAACCTGAAAAAAGAATCTAATGAAAGAGAAGCAGACGACATTAATACACTGACTAACCTGAAAAAAGAATCTAATGAAAGAGAAGCAGACGACATTAATACACTGACTAACCTGAAAAAAAGAATCTAATGAAAGAGAAGCAGACGACATTGATACACTGACTAACCTGAAAAAAAGAATCTAATGAAAAAGACGTATAATGGGGCCAAATCTAAAACTAAATTAATGGACGACATTAGCTTGTGGGGGCAAGAACATTTCAGGTGGTCTGGCCCCCACCAGCACCGGTCCTGCATTTTTAATGAAAAAGTCCTACTTAAACCATGCAAGACAAAAATAAAACACTTTATTAGTCAGTTACATATTTGTTTAAACAGACACCAGAAATTCCAAAAAAGAAAATTGTAATTCATGCACGCTTTTCATAACTTACAATAATTTATCTCTTAAGATAAATCACTGTATATTTACAGGAATGGATAGATACATCTTGATGTTTCTTACCTAGTGGATAGATATCTTGTGTAAGTTCTAGTTCTCGATCTTGCTCATCTTCCCACAGATTATCCATGTCATGTTTTTGTGAAATTTCTAAAATATAAAAATATATGTTATTTTACAGCTAATTTTTTTTTCTTTTAATGTTTGTTTGTTTCTTGAATTTCGCGCAAAGCTATTCATGGACTATCTGCGCTAACCGTCGTTCTTAACTTTGAAGTGATGGACTAGAGGGAAGACAGCTACTCAATATCATCAATCGTAAGCTCTTGGGCCACTCTTTTATTAACGAAGAGTGGGATCGACCGTTACACTATAACGTCCCAAGGCGAGCATGTTTGTTGACAGGATGGGAACTCTTGACACGCAGTTTGCGAGTCAAGTCACCTATTCACCTGGCCCCTTCTATAACTTTTTTTTGGTAATTATTTTGTAACAAGTTTATTGAGTTTTTAATTCGGAAAAAAAGATAGATTTTAATTATATCACTCCAAAGTAACGGCTATAGCAACGAAAACAATATTTTGTTTATAATGGTCATTTATAAATACAAGAGACAGAAGTAGCTCAACCCTAGTGGCCATCGTATGTCACGTACTGAAATATCATGATTCTCTAGCCTAACGTTGAAAGAAAAGGTCAACTTCAAATACGATATCAGGGCTAGCAAAAATAATTAGTGCAAAAACTAGACATTAACAATTATACATTAAAAATGTGTCAACGATGCCCCCCCCTGTGTTATTCTGTAATTGACGTTCTTTTCTACCTCATTGTTTTTGTCTTTACAGTTTTCTATGCACTATAGATGTCTTTTTGTGCTTTGTTGATGTATTTTTATACATTGTTTTTGTCATTACAGTCTTTCTACACGTTATAATTGATAATGTCCTTTTGTACTTCGCTTGTGGTAGGCCTGATGGTGTTTCGGTTTCTGTACTTCACTTGTGGTAGGCCTAATGGTGTTTCGGTTTCTGTACTTCGCTTGTGGTAGGCCTGATGGTGTTTCGGTTTCTGTACTTCACTTGTGGTAGGCCTAATGGTGTTTCGGTTTCTGTACTTTACTTGTGGTAGGCCTAATGGTGTTTCAGTTTCTACTTTTAATGTTCAACGTGTTAATATGAGAGCACCTGCGTGTTTGCCCAGAAAGTATTAAACGTTGAGATCAGATCCAGATTGAGTTATATGTTATCAATAATTTATCCATGTTATGAACAAGAAAAGTACTATTCACAGTTTTATTGTATATAATCGTAGTATCTTGTTACTCGAATAACACAAAAGTAACAAGCTTAGAAGAACTTATTGTTTTCATGCTCTAAGCGAAAAATATCATAATGGCTTCCGAAGGTTTTTAATTTTTGGAGCGTAAATTTTATAAGAAAAGAAAAAAACGCTAATGGGAAGTTGTTAGCACTCGAAACCCCAGTAGAGACTGAGGAAATCATTGAACGGAAATAACATGATAAATGAAATTAGCTTCTTGCCTAAAATCGAAATGACTTTATGTGTGTTTGTGATGCCTTCTATGCTCAATTAATCTCTCTGAATATTTTCCGGGTTTGATAAAGATGAAAAAATAATAATTTTAATGACGAAATGATAAATATTTGTCAACTGAGCCTTGCACTCAGAGCCTTGCACCTGGTGACGATTGTTGCGTGGGAAGTTTCATGATTTATCTTCGGCTTCCCAAGCGAGATAATTAATAAAGTTAATTGACAGCAAATAAGTATTGTTCATGTTTTCGAAATCTACGTAAACATGGAAACCATAGCATTCGAGCATTCAAATTGGAACGTGTTTCATCCTATGTCGATGTATAGACGTAATATGGAGAGGATCTTAATTTCCCTTCTCGAAATTCCAGCTTATGTTTCTTTATGGCATGACTTAAGTCAGTTGCTTACCAGACCCCACACACATGAAAATGTTTTCTGACTACAGTACTGAATCTATAACGTTATTTTAACATTTGCACTGATTTAATTTCACACTTTATGTGACAATGAATTTATATACAGCAGTTACTGTACAGATAAATAAAGTACGTAAAATCCACAATAAACCAGAAAGTATTGGGATTTGGGATACACGACATTATTGATCCCCGTTTCTTCAACATAAGAATTTCGTAAATATTTTAATAAAGATATATTTTTATCACAAAAACTGAAATGACTGAAGCATTTTAAATGGGGCAACCACGATTACATTTTTGTGAAGATGAGGGAAAAAATATACTGTCCTGAAAATGATTAATTATAAAGTTAAGCCTTAGTTTCCTGAAAAGATCCAACCCAGAAAATATTCCACGAGTGTAACTATGCCACCAAAACATTTTTTATGAAAGGAGCATTAAGAAGTTTATGCAAAATCCATTGTAAATCCCACCTTAAAGTCATAACAGATAAGCAAAAAAAACTTACTATCCTTCATGTTTTTTTTTAATAAAAATTATATTTCATCAATTCGATTAATAACAAAATCGATTAAGAAATTTAAATCTATCTCAATACAAGATATATAATTATTTCAATATCTTCAAAAATATGTTTCAAAAATTCAAGTAAAATTTATTATTACCCCGATTAATAAAGCAGGATGTAAAAAATTATATTCACAAATTTTAATTAAAGAACTTAATAATACAAGTTCGTTTACTAAAAGTATTTTAAAGAAAAATACTATTATTACTAATATAAAGAAAGCCATTAAAGATGGAATATACATAAAGATTCTTCTTCTCAACTGCCATTTTTATATGCAATTCCAAAATTGCACAAAAATACGATTAAGTTCAGATTTATAACTAATTATTTAGATACAGTTACTAAATCTGTATCTATTGTTCTTAATAATATTCTAGATGTTGTGTTTGAAAAAAAAAAAAACATTTTTTAAATAATCCAGATAATTATTTTTGGATTATTAAGGACAACATTCCAGTTTTGGAATGTTTAAATGAATTAAATGCTTCAGACATGGCTAACTCTGTTTCTACGTGTGATTTCACTACACTGTATACTAAAATAGATTTGAAAGATTTAATCAGAGTATTCAATGATTTGCTTGATAATTTTGTAAATCGAGAAATGAGCAATCCCAAATTAAAATTTACTGAAGTTCATTATATATATACAGATTATTTCTGTGTATATAATAGTTATATTACTTTTAACAAACAAGTATATAAACAAACAGTGGGTATTCACATGGGAGCGAACTTCTCTTCAAATATGGCCAATTTGTAGTTGTTACTTTTCGTTACATAGACGATTTAATTGCCATAAATATCTTGAATTTTACACCAAACTTATATCGGAAAAAAGCAATAACAATGATGTTCGTGCCAACTATTTAGACTTGGATGTTAATTTAGTAGAAGGCAAAGCAAAGCTGACTATGTTTGATAAAAAAAAAAGGAATTTAATTTTCTATTTTCAGTCTACCCACCCCCAGTAGTGTTATTCCACGTATGATGTTAAAAGGCTACATTATATCTCAGTTAAAAAGATTTTTAACAGTTGGCAATAATGATAATGCTTTTATGGATAATGTTATATTATTCATAAGTACACAAGAAAATAATGGCTACAAATACTGGAAAGTAAGAAAAAATTTTACACCGTTTTATAATAAGTATGAAATATTAAAAAGAATAAATAAATTTTCGATAAGGAAAATACCTTTTTGTCACTAGAGGTAGTTAGCTACCTTTAAGTAGCTAAAATTAAAATATTATTCAGTATATCGGGACGGAAAGACTAACTTCAAGTATCTGGGTTTGTCTCGGCTTTCCCCTGTCATACTTGAATACTTTTTCAAGGAAAGGGAGTATAAATCCTACATAAGAAATATTAAGGTAGGTCTTGTAGTTCTATTTAAGATCTTTTATTATTGCATTTCTTTTGTAAGGGTGGGGATTGGGAGTAGCGTATAGTACTTGTACTGTTGTAGAAATATTAGGTTGGTTTCATTTCATTTCTACTTTAGGAATTATAAGAACTTTTAAGGGTAACTACCTTCCCACAACTGGCTGCAGACAGTGAAAGGCAGTAGGAACTGAGACTCAACTTCATACCCTTAATTGATTTTCCATGATTACTAGCTAGTTTAACATCAGCGTTTGAATTTTGTCTGGTATGACTTTAAGGTGCTGACTGGGATTTTTCTAAAAACTTCTTAATGCTGATTTTATATTAAGTTCATTACTGTTTTATAGTGTTGGTTTTACTCGCATATTAAAAATCAGTGTAAATAATAGTGTATGTTGTTTTTAATCAATGGTAACAAGGGCTTAAAAAAGGGGACATACTGATATTCCGAAATATTCCCGCCACTAGTACAGAAGTTTTCTTTATTCTTATTATTGTAATTGAATTTTCTTATCTTGTTTCTATAAAAAATGATATTGTTCTTATTATGAAAATTTTACCTTATTTTATCTAAGGAGTAAAAAAGAATAGCGTCAAATTAAAAGCTACGTAGCTAATAAATAAAGTTTCTATGCAACAATTTATACTCGAATACCGTGCTAGTAATTCGTGGCCATGGAAAGTTCACGTGCCTTGGAGCCTGGAAATCATGTTCGTCAATGTGACAATAACGTTTAGTCTCACTGGAAACTCGGCTGTTGCCCGAAACGTTGTTTTCGTGTTTTATCAATAAATTATTCTAATTTTGCGAGTTTTTCACCACTAATTTATATTCTATTTTACATTTGTTATTTCCTCGCCTACGCAATTATTTTATTACTAGAACTCGTTGTTAATATTCAGACATTTTAAAGGTGGTTTTGAACAGACGATTTTTATGACCGCCATTTTGTTTCATCACGATCCCTACTATTAAGTACTACCGTACATAATGATGATGCTAGGTCCTGCGATACGAGTATTTGTATTTCGGTTCCTATATGGTTCAGGAGTATAATTAATAAAAAAATTTTAGGCGGATATTTGATCGCTACAATCTGAGACCGAGAGTAAGTCTTCATTTACGTTCTTATGCCGTTTCTGGTAAACTCACCCTTCAACAGAACGGCTGAAAACGTATCCATTCTTACAACAACAAACTTTTAACAACTGAAAATATTTCCATTGTTACAATCGCTGATGGATTTGAATTTTAAATAAAAATTGTATTTCGAAATGAAGAATTTTCACATTGAATAAATAATTATGAAAATAGACTTAAAAGTACGACTAAGCTTGTGTGGACTGTTGCGTAAATAAGAAACATAAAGTTACATACTGAGAATTTAACCATGTTTATTTACATCAGATAATAATTTCAGGAAGCCCTTCCCGTGGTGGCTTAGCGATAAGTTTGGGGTTTCATAACAATAAAATTCAGGGTTCGATTTCAGTTGCGGACACAGCACATATCCCATTGTGCAGCTTTGTGTTTAACAAAAAAAAATAAGTAACAAGTTTCTAGGAGGTCAAAAAACAATTTCATGCTGAAAAAATAACTGTTAAGCATTCTAATTGACACAGCATAATAGATGCAGCTAAGAAGTAACACAGGACGTTACTATAGCAACAAACGTAATGTGTAAGGCAAATTGTTGCAAACATTGAGCTTAAAGATTTACGTGCACATTCTTTAAAGGTTAATTTTGGTGAGTAGTAAATAAATAAATGTACTGACAGCCTAAATTTGTCCAGATAATACAAAGGTATTCCAAAACTTGAAGCTAAAGCTAAGCCTACTAACGAGAAATATTTAGATTTTTGTATTTAATTTGGGAGTACGTCAGTATTTGTAAATGGTGAAGGAAAGATGACGTAGATGCCTAATTTATTCTTTGATTCACCACATATTTATACGTTTGTCATCTGATTAATGTCATTAGAGAAGCTTGATAATGACAATTTAACAATTTCAGAAAAGAGACGTTCTAAAATACCTGGCAGTTGACGAAATCTACTCCGAGGAATAGAATAAACCATCGAACAGGAGAAGAAAATTATCAGCAAATCAAAGGTTAGCATGATGTTTATAGGTCTGATCTTCTGAGAGACACCTTTGAGGGATTTTATGTAGCTCATAAGCTTTTATACTATTGGGGAAAGTAATCCAGGTCACGTGCTGTTAGTGCGTGGACAGTCCAACATAAACCACTATCATATCAAAAGCGCTGTCATGCCACACTGAAACAAATTAACAGATCGGGTAGCTTGTATTATTTGTTTTATCGAAGAATATGTGGGTAGCAGTAACATGGGAAGATAATAGAAACAGCAGGTTTCGTATATCCTCCCAACATGGGAATCCCCGCATGACTGATTAATCAGTACAACGTTTAAGTTATGCGGGAGTCGTTCTGTGTTACTGTTTCGTTTTTCCTGTTTCTTCGTTCTTAAAGATTTTTAATTTTTCGTTCGGTAAAATACTGTATGTATAGCTTTAGAGAAATACAAAATTTATTAAAGCAGGAAATATTTCATGATATACATTGAAGCAAAGTATAACAAGCGAGTTTCTAAATATAGAACATACATTGTGTAACAGTAACATTGTATAAGTTATATTCAATTACTAAATTTAACAATTATTTACTATATTTATAAACTCACTTGTTATACAATGTTACTGTTACACAATGCATGTTCTATATTTATAAGCTCGCTTGTTATACAATGTTACTTTTACACAATGTATGTTCTATATTTATAAACTCACTTGTTATACAATGTTACTGTTACACAATGTATGTTCTATATTTAGAAACTCGCTTGTTATACAATGTTACTGTTACACAATGTGTATTCCATATTTAGAAACTCGCTTGAATTTTCTTATCAGATAGTGTACTAAACTGAACAAATACAACAATTGTGACGTCATAGCAAGTAAGCCTCGTTTTGGAACTAGAAATATGCGTATAAGCGAAAACAAAATTATCTGTGTTTACTCATACATTTATTAACATAAGCATGATGAATATTGTTACGTCTCCGTTCGTTAGTTGATTTTCCGTAACTTCTTTCCGACGAAACTTTAGCGACACAAGTCCTTACTTAAATAAAACTGGTTTATTCTTT
>NW_013668750.1:30176-31072 GCF_000517525.1 Limulus polyphemus
CCCGATAATTCACGAAGGTTCGAGAGAAGTGGCGTGATAGTAGTCACGTGACCTCGCTGACGCAACAATATAGTGTGGTAGAAATTATATTATTATACACTATTATAACTCTTGAAAATCCGTAAGGTACTAGTGTAGAAATGTAGTATTAAAAAATATAATAGGCTTAACATAATGTCTTGTGACAAATACAACAAGAGCAATCGGAGAGATTACATACCTTCACCCCACCCCTCCTTTTTGTGATTTCATGCGTTTATATTAGATAACGTAAAACTTCACTTTGGAAACCTCAGAAAATCTTTGAGATCCAGAATGATCAAAAAATGATCCAGATTTTGAGGAGGACTGTCCCATACTTGGGTAAAACTTACGTTTACGTTGATCTATTAGTTTTCGAGATAGGTACGCGGAAACATAGACACGGACCCGATTGTAATACCCTCTCAGGAAGAGGGTAAATTAATTACATTTGTTATAAGACACTTCTGTTAAGGTAACTGAAATCACGACCTATAGCTGCAGAATGTGTCTTTATTAGCTCAATATTTCGTTATTACACCTTTTTTTCAGGAGCTATCTATGTCCTACAAGTTCACTAATCCAGTTAAATCTAAACTGGAACACCGTAATCAGTTAATTTATATAAAACCTAACATTTAGTAGTTTAGATACATAATAAATTAATCTCGTCACATTTATATAAAACCTAACTATTAGTAGTTTAGGAACATAATAAATTAATCTCGTCACATTTATATAAAACCTAACATTTAGTAGTTTAGATACATAATAAATTAATCTCGTCACATTTATATAAAACCTAACATTTAGTAGTTTAGATACATAATAAATTAATCTCGTCACATTTATATAAAACCTAACATTTAGTAGTT
>NW_013668750.1:31967-40606 GCF_000517525.1 Limulus polyphemus
GATAAATAATATGGTTTTTCTCTTATAAAACTACGCTGTTTACTAGTGAGAAATAAGCTTATGTTGTATCTCATAAACTGTTTGATTTTCAGAAATTCTTAACAGAACGATGCTGAAACAAATTCGAGTAGTTTAAAACGTAATTTCTTCTTTTTAGTTTTACCTTTTGAAATTGTTTTCGACTATTCCGTCTAACCCAACAAAATTCATTTTATGCACCCGACTGGTAGCTATTAATGAAATTCTTTCTACCCAGCTAGAGACAAAGCATGTATCTTCGAAACTCCTTTCGCACAGCTGACCAGCAGGGTAGTCAGTCACCTATCGACGAAATTATTATTGCCCAACTGACCAGTAACGTAGTCGTCTATCAGCAAAATTGATTTTACCTAACTGATTATTGGCCTAACAACTAGATTTGTTTCGTCCAGCAATAAATAGCCTAACAACGAAACAAATTTTGCCTATTGACCATAGTATAGCTGCTTATCAACGAAATACAGGCCAGTAGTGTATGGCTTTGTCAACATTTTGTAAAAGTTAATCACAAATTATATTTGTGCCTAATAAGTTTAAATAAAATAATAATAACATAAACTTGTGTATTAAAACTAAAATAACTTGGTGATAGTCCAAATAAAGCACTTAATATAAATATGGCTACTCACGTTAGAAACCTAAAAAGTTATTTAAATTTCAAGGAATAGAACGCGAGATGTAGAATTATTTATAGTTGAAGATAATGAATGGATTAATATGAAAAAGAAGAACTTGAATCAGATGCCCAGTGATGGAATTTTAGTTTTTGTGTTCAATTAACTAAGAAAATATATAAAGTTTTCAATATTTTACAGACTGTAATTCGTTTCAATGCACTGTTTTCAAGACTATGTCATTCATATTAAAGTCTCTTTTGAATTAGAACGTTAATATAAAAAACTCAACATATTGATAGACTCAGAAATGTAATTTTCAACCTGAATTGCACGTAGGCTAAATGGTGAGGTCAGTTTTTGTAGTAGTTTAGGTAAAATCACAATGGCGAATCGTAGGTTGAAATTTACAAAGAAAGTGTTTTGTTTTAATTATTTCGAGAGTAAAGGTCTCTTTGTTTCTAACTTTATTTCGAGAGTAAAGGTCTCTTTGTTTCTAACTTTATTTCGAGAGTAAAGGTCTCTTTGTTTCTAACTTTATTTCGAGAGTAAAGGTCTCTTTGTTTCTGACCTTATTTCGAGAGTAATATATGTAGGATATATGTCGTATGATGCTACCAACTTCTTCTTCTGAATTATACATCTGGCCAACTGTTTAAAATAAGACAACTCGAAACAAAAATACCCACCTCACCGCTGTATGACGTATACTATTATTCTTTTGATTTGCCCTTGTCTAGGGTTGCTGATGAGGGTTGAAATACCCCTAAAACTGCTATAAATTAATGAGAATTGATGATTTACTGGGTTTCACATATATTATTATTTGTAAATAAATCGACATAGTTAATATTCTCTCTATTAATACAACTATTTATTTATAGGAATAAATACAATTAACATCTCAATAACTAAAACCAAAAGTCAACTTAAGTTTGCAATTTGACATAACATATATAGACACTAACTGAGCTAATATATACAAAGTATCTTATGTTTTATTAGGCTCGTTACATGTTCTTATATATTTTAATCAATTGTTTTTCTGTCTCATCATAGATTCACTTCGGCGATGTACGACAATCCGTTATTTCAAATGATAACACAAATTGTCCTCATAAGGTTTTAAAAATTAAATTGTAATTTTTTCTAAGAAACTTTCAGTTTGATTTTTTCCCCACAAGTGACCATGTGTCTTATTTATTCTTCAAATCTAATTAGTTGATGCTGTTAAAAGTAAGTATAGGTTCACAGAAACATCCATTTTTATTATAGCTATACTTATTACTCCTAAATCTAATTTACAATTACATTTTCAATTAACTAACAATACATTAAAAACTACAACTAAAGCAAAGCTCAAGAAAGTGTCTCCGGAATATTCTTAAAGTTTAAACCAATCTGTTCCTGTTCCCCGCTTTCTGTAAGACTTCTACTTCTTACTTATCCCAAATCTCATGTGTTTTCCAATGATGTGGACAGGCTGTTGACGATGGTAGGCTATTTTTCTCAAAAGGCTGAGAATTTTCTGCAGTGAGGAATTTCTCTTTTCTTTCATTCCTGTTGAGAGTAATTCATCTTTATTGAGACAAGTACGTACCAGGCATGGAAATAATTACTGCCAATAAAACTCTCTGGCTGAGTTCACCAGAATTTATCGTAGGCCCTCCCCCATTCGGCTGATAACGTATAATTCTCGATAACGACGTTTTATCTAATCCTCAATAATGAAAAATAATTTAATGTAGTTTTCAAACAATAGCGTTTTACTCAAGCCTCAATTGTGAAAAATAATTTATTGTAGTTTTCAAACAATAGCGTTTTATTCAAGCCTCAATAATGAAAGATAATTTATTGTAGTTTTCAAACAATAGCGTTTTATTCAAGCCTCAATTATGAAAGATAATTTATTGTAGTTTTCAAACAATAGCGTTTTATTCAAGCCTCAATTATGAAAAATAATTTATTGTTGTTTTCGAACCATGACATTTTACTTAAATGTGTTACTTATTTTTTATTGTAAATATTTTTAGTTTATTAAAACTTTGGAAGCTACGCTTTAGAACCTTAGTGTTCTTAAGTTATTTGAACCGAAAACTTTTGGGTTTGTAGAAACACAAATATTTGCATATTTGGCAGAAGAACAAAAAAAAAAAACTGTTTTGTCTGTTTATATCCAATTTAAACTGTTTAATACCTAATTCTCATATAAAGAATCCACCTGGAAAAGTAAAACAATATTAAAGTTTATTATATATATTCAATAGGTATTGTTAAATAATTTTAGTTTTAATCCTTATTTGGTTTGCAGTTCTAGCGAGCTGTTTTTAACACAACAGGTAACTTTAAAATGTTAAAAACAGCTATGCTGTTATTAATATTTTCCCAACCAAATATATTGTGAAACAATTTCAGTCAAGATTTTAATCGGTCTGAGAGAATTATTTAAAACAATGTTCAAACAGAACTATAAAAATTCACTGTAAAACTAAAATAATTATATTGTGAATTACACGTAATTTATTAAGCGTTATAAAGATTGGTTATAGATGCCACCATTATTACAAAAACTAACTTATAACTGATTCGATAGTCGTATCAACTTTTTTTTTTTTAAAGTTAATTTAGGCTTACAACTTATCTATGATTTTTGTTTCATTTAGGGATTTGAGATGATCAGCTTGTGACTTTAGTTTTGTTCAGTAAACTTCCTTACCTGGTGGAACAGACTCGAAGAAGTTAGCGATGTTATTCCCAGAGAGGCCTTCCAAGTAAGCTAGCTCACCAGACGTACTCACATCCGGAACTTCTGCGAATTGGCGAGAAAAGACAAAAGAAGAATCTTGTTAGATTCAGAAAACTGTATTTGTATAGGAAGGTGTTATTTTCTTGTTCAATCCAAAACACTAAGTAAGGAAACATTAGATAACAACAACACAAAAAACACAGTAAATGAAGATATTGGAAAAACTACATGAAACTGAAGATGAACACATGTATGCGTCGAAAATAGGTTTTTAGTACGCTGCCATATCAAGACTTATAACAATTTGTTTCGTTTACTGTTGTTGATATCTAATTGCTACACACGTTATTGTGTTATTTTATGATGAGGAAAGCATAGTTTCTTGTTTCAATCCAGAACATTGAGTGGGAAATATTAATTTACTATTGGATCCAGAACATTGTTGGATAGTGTTAATTTCTTGATGGATCCAGAACATTGTTGGATAGTGTTAATTTCTTGATGGATCCAGAACATTGTTGGAAAGTGTTAATTTCTTGATGGATCCAGAACATTGTTGGAAAGTGTTAATTTCTTGATGGATCCAGAACATTGTTGGAAAGTGTTAATTTCTTGTTGAATCTAGAACATTGTTGGATAGTGTTAATATCTTGATGGATCCAGAACATTGTTGGAAAGTGTTAATTTCTTGTTGAATCTAGAACATTGTTGGAAAGCGTTAATTTCTTTTAGAAGACGCTTTAATTCAACAGAAAAATAAAATTCGTTAAAAGATTTTATCAAAACATATATATGAAATAAAACGAAGAATTATGTCAAACATAAATACTTAATTATGTTGCACGAAAATTAGAAAATAATTCGATATCCCACTAAATGTCTTTAAATCTGCAGTATTCAGATCTCTAGGTGGCTGAGCAGCAAATCTGGGGCTTATAACGCTAAAAATTGGGTTTTGATACCTGCGCTGGGCAGAGTATAGATAAATCATTGCGTAGCTTTGCGCTTAAAAACAAACACATTTTTCAACGGAATGAAACCTTGAATGTTAGACGTTCAAATATAAATTCAAACAGCAAGATTAAGATTTATGGGCATCCTAATGTTAAAAATGTTCTTGCTCTGTTGTGCACGCGTGTAGGCGGAAATGAGCAGTGTGGTCGTTTGTCTGTTTAAAATAACATTTCCATTGTTGAATGTTAAAACAGAGAATAGGGACATTTTACTACTTTGTGAAGGACATGAAGTAGAAAGATCGTAAGCTCAGCGACACTGGTAGTTTCATACAGAACATAGGTGGAAATTTAAAAAAAACGGGAAGGATGAAAATTCGAATTATTTCAAGTAATATGAAAGGGTAATGAAGACACGTACATAAAAAGACTATAATACGAAACGAAAGTTCCAGAAAATAAAAACATCCATGAAGAAATCTGTATTAGAAACAAGCTAGTTACTGATTTTTACTTGTCTGATTTATGTAGATATCATTTTAAACTGACCACCTGACTTGAGTAAGGATTCATGGATATCATGACTTGAGTGAGGATTCGTGAATTATATGACTTGAATGTGGATTTGTAGGATACATGTCTTGAGTGAGGATTCGTGAATTATATGCCACGATTATGAAAATAACTTGAGTAGAATGGAAGCTTTAAGAATGTTCTGCGACCACACTGAGAGAAAGTCTGTATCTCCTTTCAGTTGACGGGTTTTTGTAGAAACTTCTGAGTTCATACGGATTTGAGGGGTCTCTCTCTCTCTCTCCTATAGTTTTTGGCGTTTTGCAAAACCTTGAAATGTATAGGTTTCTTTCTTGTAAAAGATTCAGGTTTCAATTATACTCCTTCAGTTACAGTTTAGGAGCTAATGAATCCGTATGTTTGTTATCCCTCGTTGAAATCAGGATAACATGTTACAGGGAAGCAAACACGTCCCCGTAGACAGTAAGCGTTGCAGCGAGCGCTAGTTAATAGCTACCTCATTCGCATCATGACAATTTGCGACGTATCAGGTTAGCAATCTGTCTAGGTGCGTGGGTTAAAATACAAGAAAAAAAACTTGCATTGAATGTTAGTGTCAGCAATTACTGTTGTCATGGTAAATAAAACGATAGTTTGGCCCCCAGTGGTTCAACAGAAAGTTTGCGAACTTACAATGCTAAAACCCGGAGTTCGATACCTCGCAGTGGACAGAGCTCAGCCGGTTGTGCGTCTGTGCTCTAGAAAAAAAGATAGTTTTGTTTCAATACAGTAAACTATAAAAACTTTTTCTTCGCAGACCCATCGGGGGACTTGATAAGTTCCGGACTTTCAAGGTTAAAATCCGGGGTTCCATTCCCTGCGGTATTATTTTACATTGAAAGGGAAACAAACAAGACTGTGAATTAGCTCAGGAACAACGTTACGGTACATCTTATACTGCCAGGATACACCGAAACGTCGATCCTACTAAGACATCGTCAGTGAGAAGTGAAGGTGGTGATAGGAGTAACAGTCGCAATCACTTGTTATGTAGAAATCTAGTGGTATTGAATTTGGATTCTTCTTACCTTGCAGTTGACCATAGTGAACAGCATCAGAAGTAAAAAGTTGGAGCACGAGAAAAAACTCATGCACAACGTCAGTTTACCCATCATGTCTTTGAAATACGAGTGTACGTTATAAAGTTTTAGGAAAAATATATCAGAATATCACTTATTAAGAGCTAGTGGAGTACGTGTATTTATTCCCCATCTACGCTGGATGTGAACAAATGTTGGAACCGAGACACAACTTGTTAGGAGCGCGAGAAAACGGGACGAATTAAAAAAGAGACATGACAGGAAAGTCTCCCACACAGGGGAGGAGCAAAGTATATTTCGAACAGTTAAAACGCCTTTCTGCGGCGGCCTTTTATTCCACACAGTATTACGTCATAAAAAGTTTTCCTCGAAATCAAAGATCCTGGTTCCCTTGGAAACAAATATTGTTGGACATAATAACATTTAAGATAAGTAGTAGGTAGTAAAAAAAAAGGGGAAAATTTATTGGCTTCATAAAAACAACAATAAATTCAAGTGCTTTTGGTATTAATATCAGATATTACTGATTCCGCCAACTGAGTTGATTTAAATAACAACGATAATTTCTAACTACATATTTATATTTTTTTAATAAGCCCTTTATATTCATCCAACTTTTTAAATAAATGTTATTTATTAATTTTCTTGATAAACGCTGTCTTTATCAACGATGAAACAAGGGTTATTTATTAATTTTCTTGATAAACGCTGTCTTTATCAACGATGAAACAAGGGTTATTTATTAATTTTCTTGATAGACGCTGTATTTAAGAACGATGAAACAAGGGTTATTTATTTGTTTTTCTTGATAGACGCTGTTTTTAAGAACGGTGAAACAAGGGTTATTTATGTATTTATTTTGTTGATAGACGCTGTCTTTATGAACGATGAAACAAGGGTTATTATTGTTATTTTTCTTGATAGACGCTGTTTTATGTAAGTTTGATGATATGGTAGTGTTGTAAAAAGTGATCATCATTAACTGATATTGTTTGATGATATGGTGTATGTCGCTATTGTCCCGTCTGTTAATTGTATATTTGCAGGTTATTTGAAAATACTAGAAATAAGCAACCTTATAACACCAAAATGTTGTTATTATTTAATTATACACTCAACGTTTCGCTTTACAGTTTCTTCAGGAGCGTTCACTAAAATACAAACCAAAACTGAACGGTTTAAAGCTTTGTAAAGAAGCTGTGAAGTGTAAAGCGAAACATTTTGGTGTTATAAGGTGATTTATTTCCAGTATTAATATGTCTTCTATACACCAATACGTACTACAGAAATTAAATAATGCTGTTATTTCGTTCAGAACTATATTTAATAATTTCTCCACCGCTAATTTTATTAGCACACTGTACTCTAACATCATGTGCCCAAGAAAGAACGGGCCGAAAATATTACATGATCACACATGTTTTATGGCGCTACTAACGGCCAGCTTTGTCTTTTACGAGACCTAAGTAGTGAAAATATTTGAAGTTAAAAATATCACGCTTATTCGTGTGATAAAAAAAAAAGTAAAATAAAAATACTTCGTTCACTAACTTTTAAAAAAGATAACAAAATTGTTAAGAAATAAATACCACGATGAAGAATTAGGCCTACATTTATTTTTTTTTAAAAAGACTACATCTAAAATATTGCCTGTGTAATCGTACAGCGCGTGTTGTGGTTTCTGTAACATTCAAATTGGCAAAGACAAATTTGTTGCTTCTTCGTAAACATTTCTAAACCGCATATGACGAAATAAATAACACTTTGTCTTCTTAAATAAACTATAAATATTAAATTTGTGACTTAAACTAATACTTGAATTCCAGGTGGGGTTGTGTCTTGTACAAAACAGCTATGGATTATTAATTCATTTTATCAACGGCGAAAGAGAATGGGATGAAAATGTTAACGTTAGTTTTGTTTAATGCTAACGTTTCGTTCCAGTTTACTCTCTTTTATACAACAGTATATATACATATACTCGTTTTAACTCGTAAATCATTTATGAAATCTCCACAAGAATGCAATGAAATTGATAAAATAATAAACGAGCAAAAAGCAAATTTTTTGATGTTCTAAATGAATACGAATAGGTTAATTTTCGACCAAGAATAAAAATACATTCCTTAAACCTGTAACCTTCCTGCCTATCAAGAATATACTTCGAAGTTTTAAACAAAATTAATTATTTTTACAGTAACTGGAACAAGAAATTAGCCAGAGTATTCTGTAATACAGATAATAAAAACTTTCTATAAATGACACATATGAAGTAGTAGCTCTAGCTCAGGAATATTCATGATAAATTAATTTTAAACAAGTTAATTACATGTAAAAGTTGCATTCATCACACCGGATATTTGTTTGTTTGTTTCGATTTTCGCGCAAAGCTACACGAGGGATGTCTGCGCTAGCCGTGTAAGATTGAGAGTCGAGCGCCCTAACCACACTGGCTATATATTGTGATTGACATCTTGTTATATCTCCTTGTTTGCCTTCATACGTAAAAGGTCGATTATCTTGGGGATAAAATCCCGAGTTGTATACAAAAACAGTACTTTATTAAGTAAGTTTTAAAACGACGTGTAGGTAGGTCACAATAAAATATGGGTTGCACAATTTCTTTTTAACGACGAACTTCCCAGTCGGCCAGGTGGTTAGGGGGCGCTCGACT
>NW_013668750.1:41528-44914 GCF_000517525.1 Limulus polyphemus
CCATCATAAGCGACTTAATCTCATTAAACTGGTGAACTAAGACTAACCCAAAACATTAAACTGGTGAACTAAGACTAACCCAAAACATTAAACTGGTGAATTAAGACTAACCCAAAACATTAAACTGGTGAACTAAGACTAACCCAAAACATTAAACTGGTGAATTAAGACTAACCCAAAAGATGCCAGTAAGTGGTGTTGACTAGCTCCCTTCTCCCTAATCTATCAGTTTAAATTTAAGGACAGCTAGTACAAATAATCCAACAACAACAAATCACAAATACATAACCAAAAGTGAAGTAACTATTAGTGACAAGTAGACTTTTACAAATAATTGGAACAGAATGATAATGCTAAGCAAGAGTGGAAGATCGCCACGAAACGGCAAGTCCTGTTGATTGGCCCAGTACGGAATACACAAAATAATTTTTTTATATTAATTAATCTGTTACTACCTTTTAAATCGTGTATTGCTTGATTATACTTTCTTGTTGAGGTAATGACGTTTTATGCAACTGTCTTTTTATTGCAATGAAATTCGAGGTTGTCGAAATTTTCTTCGTGATATAAAACCATTTTGAAATGGAGCTTCACAACAACTTTATGTAAAAACTTGGATACATTTTACAGAATGTACTTTCCCGCAAAGAAAACAATTAGATAGGAACTTGAATCAAGACATTATCATCGTATTTATCCAATTCTCAATTAAATATCAGCCGTAACAAAAACATTAAGACAATTTTTTGTTAATTATCAATTTTAACTGAAATGGTATTAATTACCATTTTTATTATTTGCTTAAATTGGCTGCCTGGGTTATTTTGGATAGTGATTTATCCTACATTATACAGTATTTTTTAAAGTGGATACTAAAGCCCATAATATGAATATTTTAACATAATCTTGGTACTTCAAGTTAGATTCATAAGTGTTTATGGCAACGGTAAAATTGACACACAGTAAAAAATGGATCTCATACAAATTTAATAAGATAAAAGAAACCTTGAATGAAAAATTTAGTGTAATGTACAAAAGAAAGGCCGATGTTCATTTAACTAGAAAGGTTTTTAAAAATTTTAATCTTTAGGCTGACCAATGTTAAATACAAGAAATTTAATTTGAAAGTATTACAGACTAGAAGATAAAAATTACACTATATAGAGATACCGAAAAAATGGATTATTTCTAGCTGACTTAAAACTAGTTTCAGCTCACATAAAAATAACCTTTTTTTTTTTTTAAATACACTTTATACACATGCAAGTCAATGCTGGTTATAATAACGAAATGTCAAACTCTGGATCTTCCAACCTATCAACATCTCTATGATCGAGGGAATCAAGATGCTGGTTATAATAAAGAAATGTCAAACTCTGAATCTTCCAACCTATCAACATCTCTATGATCGAAGAAATCAAGATGCTGGTTATAATAAAGAAATGTCAAACTCTGGATCTTCCAACCTATCAACATCTCTGTTATCAAGGGAATCAAGATATGGTACAGATGGTAACGTCATTGATGAGAGAAGGTCCTCGACATCAAGTGTGTCTGGTAATGACAATAAACTGTGCGATGTTAGTGTAAGACTAACAGGTTCTTGCCGAGGCTCTGAAGATGACCCACTAGTTTCTTTAATGCAGAGGTCTTGGTCCAGTTGGGAAGTGTCCTCACCAATAGACTTTTTAAAGGGAGACTTTGACTTCCTTCTTATAGCCATGTTTGAGTCAAAAACTCTCAGTAAATCATGAAGAGAGTTTTGAATGGCTTCAGCTGGACTTAAAATGTCTCCTGTTTTGTGACTGGTATCATTAACCCTTTTGTCTATAAGAAAATAAATTACATTTAAGTATTTATCAGTGTTTATACATTGATTAAATCAATAATTAAATGTCATATATATATTCAGATGGAGCAGCATGGAAAGAAAAAGTTTATTTTAAACAAAGTCTTACATTGATAACAAGTTCTAAATGTTGACACATTTTATTATTTAATTAGAGAAAACAAATTATACAAAATGTCTCCCGTGTTAATTATACTGTTTAGTTATTCAATCACACGTTAGGTTTTTTTACCTATTTGTTTGTAAACAATAAAAAAAACAGTTTGAAATCCGAAAAATAAAGATGCACCTTAGTAGATCTGGAATCAATTGGTGTGTGTACAAGTATTTCTTGCTTTACAATAAACTTAATAAAGCAAAGTTAGATGCTACAAACAGAAGTACAAGAAATTTACTTCTTCATGAAACTGTAGTTAGCCAGTTCAGTCAGTAATAATTAACTTGGAGCAAATTGTCTTGATAAAATACACATTCATACGCAGGGGTTAAAGATCGGGTGATATAAATTTAAAATTATCTATGAAACATGAGGATAGTGTTAAAAATAGCAGTTTCGGAAGTGAATTTGGAAAATTAAACTTGTTTACCGTTTCATTCCTTAAGAATCATTAAAAATAATCTTATCTTTGGTAAAATACAGATTTATTTATATTCACATGTGGAACACTGATGTAGCAACCTATAATACAGTTTAATTAATTCAGAAATACAATCACAGCAACTTTTACAGTTGGCGAGGTCTGGTTTTAATGATTATGTTTTGACCCCTAGTATCGGGTCATTGTCAGGAAAAAGTTACACATAAAAGGCACGATGGGTTGAAATGGTGCAATAATTAAAACCAGAACTTGACAATCGTGAAAATTGTCGTTACTCACTTAGTTCAATAGGGTCCTCACTAAACGTGATTATATATTTACCTTCTGACATTGCTGTAGGTGTTTTGTCCACATAAATCAAGTTCTCTAGACCAGCCTGTTCACTGTTTGGTGTTCGGTAGAGCTTTTCTTTTGATTCAAAAGCCTTTCGTCCTACAGGGAAATAACATTAAAGTGAGTGTGTCTACAAACATTTCTAGGCTTCAAAACTAGAGCAATAACATTGATACATACAGACACACAAACACTTCTAGGCTTCAAAAAATTCACTGTTTACAAACAAAATGTTCTGAACACTTCTAGGCTTCAAAACATTCATTGACAAGCATTAATTTTTCTAGATTCATTTGTCAGCGTAACTAAATTTATTGTCAAGAGTCTTTCAATAAAATAACATTTACTTTTCAACTAAATCTAATAAAATCTTGTCCTGTTATTTGGTTTTCACAAAGACAAAGTACCTGTACCAATTATCAATATAATAACAACCTGTTATTTGGTTTTCACAATGACAAAGTACCTGTACCAATTATCAATATAATAACAACCTGTTATTTGGTTTTCACAATGACAAAGTACCTGTACCAATTATCTATATAACAACAACCTGTTATTTGGTTTTCACAATGACAAAGTACCTGTACCAATTATCTATATAA
>NW_013668750.1:45780-55799 GCF_000517525.1 Limulus polyphemus
TAACATTTCATATTTTAAATGCTCACTCTTTCAGAAAAGTTGTCTTTCGCTGCCTCTATTCTATCCCTCTTTGTAGGAATGGCTTTCTTCGTGCTCCTTGGGTTGGATTTTGAGACCAAACTCTTGGGCGAAGGTGCATACAGGACTCTAGCAGCTGATACTGAAGGCTTTAAAGTTTGTTTGTCCAACTTCCTGGAAATGGTGGACTTCCTCAGTGGCTTACTTGATGGTAAATATTTTCTATTGGTGGAAGGGGGTTTTGATATGTTATCGTTTTTGTCGTTGGTAGACGAGACATCAGTTGTCTTACTGTCACCCGGCAGAAATCCACGGAGAGGGCTGATAGTGGGAGAAGATTCACCTGAGCACACCGTAGAAGGGTTAGAAGTTGTGTGTTTGATTCTAGTCTGCTGCTTTTGTCCAATCTGTTTAAGTACGATGGTGGGAACTTCCAAGCTGTAGATTAAAGCATTATGATACCTTAAACCATTGCTGAGCTTATTTAAAAAAAAGAGAATGAAATATTTCACTTGGTGAAAGATATTTATTGTAAATATCGAATCAGTAAGTGTACCACAATTTTCATATTAAATATTCTCATAAAAATGAAATTTGTTTAGAATTTGAAAATCAGATTAAATGAAGAAATAAAATCAAAAGTTACACTTTAAATACCAAAAAGCCAACTAACCAATTGGCTTAAAGTTTTTTTTTGTGACAATCAAGTTAGCTACAGATGCTTTTTGTTGTTCTCCTTAATTTGTCTATTGTGGTTCAAACTCAGAGGCGTATAAAAAAAATAGCATTTCAGATCTATCTTTTGTCTCCTACAAGTTTTTGAGATCTATCTTTTGTCTCCTACGAGTTTTGAGATCTATCTTTTGTCTCCTACGAGTTATTAGATCTATCTTTTGTCTCCCACAAGTTATTAGATCTATCTTTTGTCTCCCACAAGTTATTAGATCTATCTTTGTTTCCCACAAGTTATTAGATCTATCTTTGTTTCCCACAAGTTATTAGATCTATCTTTTGTCTCCCACAAGTTATTAGATCTATCTTTTGTCTCCCACAAGTTATTAGATCTATCTTGTCTCCTACAAGTTATTAGATCTATCTTTTGTCTCCCACAAGTTATTAGATCTATCTTTCGTCTCCCACAAGTTATTAGATCTATCTTTTGTCTCCCACAAGTTATTAGATCTATCTTTTGTCTTCCACAAGTTATTAGATCTATCTTTTGTCTCCCACAAGTTATTAGATCTATCTTTCGTCTCCCACAAGTTATTGCCCAAATTTCCTGTATTTAAACCATAACTTTCAATTTTTATTCTTCCGTCGTTATTTAATCATGTTCTATAATAAAATCAATCTCACCACATTTTTTAAAGTAGTTGATGAAGAACACTTTATGACGACTTAATATCACAGCCTCAACCCTATGATGACTTAATATCACAGCCTCAACCCAATGATGACTTAATATCACAGCCTCAACCCTATGATGACTTAATATCACAGCCTCAACCCTATGATGACTTAATATCACAGCCTCAACCCAATGGATAGTTTTTAAGACTTTCAGCAATTTGAATAAAGAAACTAAAAAAATGTTTAATCAAAAATTGTCTGTTGAAAATTATAAAATAAATTTTAAACAATATTATTAATTCAAGCTCTTGTTAATAAAATGTTTGCAGTTTTTTGTTGTTGCAAGTTTAAGTTACTTCATGCCATGAGGCCTGTTCTACAGATTACTTGGTTAAATGTTGAACACAGTTGATAAATACTACAAACTCACAGTTATTGGAAATATTAGCCATAGTTTCAGTTAAACAACAGATTTTAATAATGACCTTCAGAAATTAATAAACACATCCTTAGGAAACCCAACAGCCTTTAGTACATTAGTTTAATTGGAAGTAACAATTTTTAGACTTTCAGGGAGTGTGTTTCTATGGTATTCTAAGCAGCACAGTACTGTAATGTTGATAAATGTGTTGTATTATTTCTTGAGTAGAAAATACAAATAATTATTTCATCCTTTTGCCCCTGTAAAAAACTGCTCATCTAACTCGTGACATCACCTCTGTACAAGTAATTAACAAGAATGGACATTGGTTAAGATGTAGTCTTTTATTAACTACCAATACCTGTAGGTGTTAAACCATTTAAAGTTATTAGTTGTGAGGACTAGACATCGAAACCAAACACACTGCTTGCATTCCACTGCTGTATGATGTTTTTCATTCTTTCAAGCAGCACTGATTAACTGTGAATTCAACAAAAATAGTCAACTGCAGCAGGAGTAGCGAATCACAGAATAGATTAGGCTTCCTATACTTCCATGATATCATGTTTTGATGAAGAAGAGAAATAAATAAATATAAATGGATATTGACTATTAGGTGAATAATGTTCCTTATATTATTGACTGTTTGTTAGTTTCAGGGAGTTTCTCCTGATATGAAGTAAACTATGTAGAGTGAACAGACCTGTAATGTTCTGTAGCAACATCCCTAAAACGTGGCTGAGGAGTAGACAGAGGATCGTAAAGAAGTGGGCTTTTCCCTCGAACAATTTTTCTTTTGTTTACCTGTTCTGGAGTGAGACCTAGAACAAATACATTGTATAAATTACCATACAGTTCTAACAGTATATATATATATATATATATATAATAAAAAAAAAATGTGCTCATATCACCATACAATTTAAAGCTGCTATAAGACAAGTAGAGCAATATGTACACCAACTTTCTTTGTTTTACTGATTTAAAACTTCAAAAAAGTATGTTCAGTCAGCTAAAAAAACCAAAGTATTTCAGATTCACTATTAATCCTTTATTTCTGTTTGTTTAATAACTTTTATTGAAACAAACTTTAAGGATGAATTTTAAATGAAACATCTCAAAGCCAGAATTAAAAAAAATACTTTGAACCTTTATTTATTGAGGATGAAGTTTCCTGAAAAAAAGGAAACAGACCTCAGGATTGGCTTACCACTTGGCGGAGTAAGATGTAAAGGTTTTGGTCCAAGAGGAGAATTTAAGGAGTTACCAGAAGGAGAAAAAGATGGAGTAGGAGTCCCTGGCAGCAGCTGCAAAGATGTTCCCTGAATATAAAAATAATAGTTAAGAAGTTTCTAGTAAAGTTTAACAAAGATAAAAACTACAAAGTTGATGTGGCACTGATCCCTACAGCAAAATTATAAAACATTACAAATTAAGCAGTATTATTCACAGAGAAAATTACATATTACGATCAGAAGACAAGAAGGATCAGCTAAGACAATGTTTACATGTATAATGATATTTCAGTTATACATATTACCAGTTAACCTCAATTCTTGTATCTTACCCGATGATGCCAGGTAAACCTGGTGAAACAATGTCACAAAACCTTGCCTGAAATAATAATAAACAAAAAAAAAACAGTTCTAATGTTTGTGTAAAAGTATATTTTGAATAAACCAGAGGGGAGGGTGAAAATGACTAGTATGTAAATTATAGATCCAGTGACACCTACTGGATGTGTAGGTATTGTTATATATAGAAAAATAACAATAATAATAAATATATTTAATGATAAGATTTTGTCAACCACGATATGTTGAAAGAAGAATATCTACTTTTCTATTGCTGTATTAGAAATTCTTAACACACAAAATAAATATTAAAGCTTTTACAGAAAAGGAACTTCATATATGCCCCCCCCCCTCCTCAAAAAAAAATATAAAAAATTCACAAATGTAATTCCTTCTCAACACAAAAACAAAATTACTTCTGGGTGGACTCAAATCACATTCACTTGTTTATTATAAATATAACCTCAGACAGGCCATGTTACAGAACCCAATCAAAAGAATTAACGCATATTTTACCTGAACCCTAAATGGAGACGAGTCTTCTTTCATGTTTTCCGTTAATCTTTGGTGTAACTGTTTACACGACTGATGGACATGAGGCATTATTTCCTGCTTAAACTTATCGCTGGAGGGGTGGGGGAAAGAAAAGGTACCAAAGAATTAGACAAATAATAAATTACTCATGTAAGAAAGTCATGGTATCAGCACTAAACTGTTATACTGAAAACCTTATAAAACATAATATTTAATCTTCGTTCAAAAGTTACCAAAGAATCATCCATCAAGTGGTATGGTGTCAAAATTTACATCTTATATTTACTGTTGCAAGAAGGAAATCAAGACATTGATAACACAGGCCTGCGAACTTAAACTTCATAAAAGTTGTTTTGATTATAATAACGGATTTTCCAGCTATGCAGATTTCAAAAGTAATATTTTTTTTTTCTATCACGTAAGAATTTTTTACAAATTGGGAATAAATAAAACTCTTACTTAGATCAAATCATTATTTCGTTTACCCCAATGAAAATATTTTATTATGTTTGTTAGCAAAAATACAAACCAGCTGAAGAAAAGGGAAGAACATTGATGTCAAACGAATACGCATCCTCATTCATCCCGATTTTATGTGTGAAATCTACGTCATTTAGTCTAAATTACATGTTGTGGTCTTTCTTTAATGTATTGCGTTATGATATTTTGTGAAAAATCCGTACGTGATGGAGAAAAATGGACATCATTTTCGGATTCAGCACACAGAAATTACTGCAGAACATGTAAACATTTCAAGACATTAAAACCATCGCTGGCCTGTGTAACTTATGATATCGTCAGTAGATGGCACGTCTGTTTAGTGCTGGGCAATTGGGGGAATTTCCTAATTGATAGTTTTAAAATAATCATTCTCATGAGACTCGGATAGTTGAAGTAATAAAAAATAATAATAACTGGAAAATTTTTGTGAATAAACGACACTACATAAACTAGAAAAACTTTGAATTAATTAGAAAACAGTAATGAGAAATAATAACAATGTTTTCATTACTTGGATAGTTGGTAATAAAAGTAGCAATAACCAGAAACACTAATTACAATTAGTTGATTATTTTTGTAACATTAATAACCTGATAGTTTTTAACATCCTCACCAGATGGAGCATCTACTGTTATAATAAGAAAAGTCAGATGGGAATTCTTGAGTTAACTTGTTTTAGCTGTTTAAACTTGTGTTTCTTACCTAAGTGTAACAAGCTTTCCTAATAATCCTTAATTTTAAAGCCATGTTCTTTATCTCACCTAAAAGTCTTCATTTGTCTCCACAGTGCAGAATATGTTGTTGACGTCTCATTGAGAATGCTGACTACACTGCTAAGATCTGGAAGTTTACCTATAAGTTCAAGGAATTTTTGTTACACTAGATAATTCAATGAGGTGAAATTACTAAAAGCTATTTATTTCTTGATTAATGGGCAAAATTATTTGGCTGAAATGAGAGGATCATGCTAAAGACCTATGTAATTTAGTGAATATGTAAAGATGTCATTAAAAGGAACTTGGTAAAGTATTGCTTTAACCAAAAACTGCTTCTACAGAATATTAAAACTGAATATGGGAAGAGAACGAATAACAGAGAAAACCAACAGGGAATAACTTAAATATCCACAAAATATGAAAAATTATAATTTAAAAAATGAAAGAAACATTGAATGAAGAACTTAACTATATAATGAAAAATAAATAAACCATCTTTTCATGCTCACCTTTATGCAACTGTTCTATATACATGCGAAGACAAGCATTCCATACATGAATAAAACTGAAACAACAAAAGGAAAATAAAAACCTAAACCCAATTTAACAAACACTTTTATAAGGGGAATTGTTTTCGATTTCCTCCGTTCGGCACTGAAGTTGATATAAATGAGTATTACAAACTGTATAACTAAAATATTTTAATACCGAAGGTACAAAAATGTTGACAAATACACAACACAAAAATAATAGTATTAAAACTATAAAGAATTATCTATAATCTATATATAAAGCAGAGTTGTCTGTCCGTATGTCTGGCATCTTGATGAAAAGAAAATTGGAGTAGATACTAAGCATAAGTGATGTTATAGTGGAGAATATTAATATCAGAATGTTATATTGTTTAAAATATTACCAACAGAGTTCCTCGACCACGTTTAATGAAAATTGGTTCGACCAGTTCCTCAGGACAACTTGTGGAATCTCGTGTGAAACTAAGATCACATTGCCCTTAGAATTGTATAAAACCATTTTCATTGTGATATAAAATAGACACAAGTTTTGTTTGAAATGTCTTCACATTAATCTCTTGCATCTGAAAATTCAACTAATTGACTATTTTTGTGAATAAACGACAGTACATAAACTGAATAACGTTGAATTAATTAGAAAACAGTAATAAGAAATAATAACAATGTTTTCATTACTTGGATAGTTGGTAATAAAAGTAGCAATAACCAGAAACACTAATTACAATTAGTTGGTTATTTCTGTAACATTAATAATCCCTCTCTACTATTGAAATAACTTAAGAACAATATCTAAGTTTCCATGTTACCATGTCTGAAGACACCAACGAACAGTAGATGTTTTTTAAAACATGAAATACAAAAAAATAACAACACAAACATGATTTGATATTAGTAGCAACGTACCTTTCAACATCAAGCTGGCCATCTTTATACACACTCAAAACATTTCTCTGTCAAAGATATAAAAAAATATGTTAAGTGAAACTTTTTCAACTTCTCCTAATTGTTTATTTAGAGGGGGGGATAATTGTTTAAAGTTCAAAATCAAAAATTGTCATAACTTTTGTAAAATTGTATTTCAACGTTTAAATCTAAGTGTGAGAAAAATACATTTGTAATATACAAAGTAATTACTGCCACAAAATTAGTGATTTGTAATATACAAAGTAATTACTGCTACAAAATTAGTGATTTGTAATATACAAAGTAATTACTGCTACAAAATTAGTGATTTGTAATATACAAAGTAATTACTGCTACAAAATTAGTGATTTGTAATATACAAAGTAATTACTGCTACAAAATTAGTGATTTGTAATATGATGAATTATCTACTAAAGACCCATTACTGGGGTCTTTAGTAGATAATTCATCATGAATTTTTATACATTTTACAACTACATAGTTACAACAATTACTGTGTTGTAACTATGTAGTTGTCAAATGTATAAAAATTCATGATGAATTATATACTAAAGACCCATTACTGTGTTGTAACTATGTAGTTGCAAAATGTATAAACATTTAATCTGGTGTATATGTTCAATATACTTAAGTACAATTAAAAGTTTTTCATTTTTCCATCTAGTTGCAATTAACCTTGAGAGATCCTGCTTAATGGAGGTCAAATGATATCTAATTTCAATGCTCGTGTGAGTAAAATCCACATTCTCCCCTCCATCACTTAAATTTTATAAAAAATATTTCAGGTGATTCTTGGAATACAAAACTTTTTTTCGAATAAATAAAAGACTAGAAGTAAATACACATAAAAAGAGTTTATCATAAACAAGAAAAAAACAAACAAGACAGAGAACTAATAACATAATAATATTAAAGAAATACTTTTTTGAAGATCTCTCCCTGCTGAATCTACTAGCTGTTTGGGAATGTGAACAGGCATAAAACTCCCGTCGAGACGGTAGGTAATACCGCCCTTTCCTGCACGCACGGAGTTAAGAATTTCCCATTGATTGTCTTCACTGCTTTTGAACTCTTCAAGTTTGTTCCAGTATTCTTTTACCTATTTAAAGTTTTATTACTGGTAAAATCAAGGATTAGTAAACTGTAATTCTAATCTGGAACAGGTTTGTGTAATGGACAATTATACATAAACATGAAATTATATGACTGTTACATTAACAAAATTATTTTACCTACCTTTTAATTGGCTATAATTTTGTGAGGATTCTATTTCATATCATTAAAATTAAACTTAATGACTGGATTAAGATAAAGTAGGTTAAAAGAAAACACCAAAAACTATTAATATTTATTCTTTCCAAATAACTTGTGTTTACTACACAACTGAATGTCTAATTTTTACTACAGTATAAGCTAAAATTAAAAACATGTGACTAATTACTGTGTAACATCTTGTACCTTTTGCAACTGTTTCATACGACTTTCGGAAAGCTTCAAGAGACGGTTCTCGGGTCCAATGGAATCATCAACTTCAATGTCACTAACAAACAAGTAAATGAACATTATTGAAGGACAATCACTTAAAAAAATAAAACAGTAGGTGAAACTATATTATAACAACCGTAGTCTAGTCACATGCTGAAGGTCAAACTATATTATAACAACCGTAGTCTATTCACATGCTGAAGGACAAACTATATTATAACAACCGTAGTCTCTAGTCACATGCTGAAGGTCAAACTATATTATAACAACCATTTGACCTTCAGCATGTGACTAGACTACTACATTGTAACAACTGTAGTCTAGCCAAATAATGTCTAAAAGGGTATGAAAAGGGAGTGATGGTAACTTTGCATACACATATTGATCTCATTTAAATTAAAAGTTTTCCATCATTAGGGCAATAATAGTAAAAATTATAGTTGTTTTCAGCTCACTTTACTTGGCAGGTACAAGCTGTAATAGAAACCCATATTCCACTTTCATTTTGAAAACAAATTACCTTGTTGGAGTAAGGATTTTGAGAACTTAAGTTGTTACTCATAAAATCAAAAATTTAAATAGTAATTTATCAGAAAAATACTTGAAAGTTACAGTAATAACCCATAATCTAATAAATAATATGCTTGCATCTGTCTGTCTCATATATTTAGAAAGGCCTTTGTCTGAGGAGTCCAGATTGTATATTAACTTCTCAATTCAGAATCACCTTACCTTTTTTTTGTTTAGTCAAACATTTCAAATCAATGAGTAAAGTACACAATGTCATTGTCACCATGTGGCAACTGGCTTTGATTTCAACTTTTTTATTTTTTGCAAATTATTTCACACAAAATACTTAACCCATGTGTAATTTCCTAAAATAAAATCAACATTACACTAAATACAATTCCTATGTAAACACACATTCAGATGTTTCTGTATATTCAGCTAAGTTTGCCTTCATTACAACTTTGGTTCATTTTATAGACTGCTATAAACATCTTTTAGCTACTTTTTTTCTTTACTGCAGATTTTATTGCCCATTTTGGTGAGTTTCTTTGTTTGAACACCTCGTAAAACTGTGTTGCACACTGAAAGCTCATAACCATTTTATACTCTTTACGCTGTTATAAATACCATTACTATATTATTCACTTTAGTTGCAGTTTTATTAAAGTACATGTACAAGAGTTTTTTTGTCTGACTATGTAAAATATTTTCAAATAGACTAGTATTTATCAATCTCACACAATGCCTGCAAGAAAACATAGCTTAAATGGTGTGTGTGAAAATGACAGAATAAGGAAAATTCAAGGGAAGGGCATGAAAACTACCACAAATGTTTTGCGGGTCACAGCTAGTAGGTTAATACATCATGACATATCTCATATATCATCAGAATCTGGGTAACTGAAGCATTTAGCACAGTATATATTATTTATATATAACAATGTAATATCACCAAATGTCTGGAAGAGTTTGGTTGACTGGAAAGAATTTTAAAGAAAGTGCATCGGTTAAAACATTTACTTGACAATAACTAAACAAATTATATATCAATTATCTGGTTTCACTCTAATAGTTAGATGTTTTTCGTGCCATGCAGTGGACCCATAGAGGGCTAAGAGAATTAGAAGTATACCTTGTCTCTGAAACAGTTTTCCACTCTTTTTGGATCTTTTCTTCCAGTTCTTGAATTCTTCTTTTTAGTTCTCGATTTTTTGTAACTAGCTGCCTAAAAATGAGAGAAAGTGTTCTTTAAAAATAATATTAATAACAATAACTTGTGTAAGAATGAGTGATAAATACCTGCAAAAAGCTTTATTATACTAAATATAAAATAATATTAATAACAATAATTTGTGTAAGAATGAGTGATAAATACCTGCAAAAAGCTTTATTATACTAAATA
This sequence comes from Limulus polyphemus, assembly GCF_000517525.1. Classification (NCBI taxonomy): domain Eukaryota; kingdom Metazoa; phylum Arthropoda; class Merostomata; order Xiphosura; family Limulidae; genus Limulus; species Limulus polyphemus. The sequence continues at coordinate 55,749 of NW_013668750.1, forward strand.
TAAAATAATATTAATAACAATAATTTGTGTAAGAATGAGTGATAAATACCT
>NW_013668750.1:56799-73795 GCF_000517525.1 Limulus polyphemus
AATATAAAATAATATTAATAACAATAATTTGTGTAAGAATGAGTGATAAATACCTGCAAAAAGCTTTATTATACTAAATATAAAATAATATTAATAACAATAATTTGTGTAAGAATGAGTGATAAATACCTGCAAAAAGCTTTATTATACTAAATATAAAATTTTTAATTATATATATTTTGGCATCACCTTTAATACAATACAGTCACATAAAAACGAAGTAAACTACAAACTTAAAAGAATAACAGTTGTTAACACTTACTGTGCATATGCGTTCCAAGCCCTGTGTAAAGAGATCGCAGTTTCTTGGTTTTTCACAAACTGCTGCATTACAACCTGTGTTGAGACTTTAAAAAATTTCACCGATACACCCAACAATATTTTGTCTTTTTCTGAGATATGGGGATAGCATTTCAGGTCTTTGTCGGTGCTGTTGGTTTTTAATACTTTCCAAAGAACATAGCGTGAGAAAGCTAGATAAAGGTCACAGAAGCGATCACCTCCAGGAGATAAGAATAGTGAAGGTCCAAACCTCAGAAAGTTGGCTTCTGAATCCTCCTTAAAATTTAGATAAATAATATATGATATTATTGGTGTGTTACAACTTCTTTTATAAGTGGTTCTTACATAAAGAAGAAGGAAAAAAAAGAAGATCTGAAATGCTAATAGGATTCAGTTGCATTTCCAATATCTTATTCACACACATTATTTTTGGATACAAAAGCAGGTTGTTCTATGAAAGAGAAATTAATTTTCATATCAAAAACACAAAGAAAGTATTTTTAACTAATTAATTATATATACATTTATTTACACAGACCTGTCATTTTAAATTTTCAGATGGTACGTTATAATCACTGGTGTTAGTAATTACTCTAACATTACTACACACACGTACACAATTCTTAATCTTACGTAAAAACAAAAAGGGCAAATCAAACATACCCGATTTATTTTAGTCAACCAGTTATAACAAGCCTTTCTAAACTCTTGTTCCTGTTTCTTGTCAAATGCTGGCCAACAAGTTCTGAAGGAGTTAGGATGATTAGTATTAAAATAAAATTTAGATAAAGTTAAAAATAAACTACATAGTAGCTTACTTTACAAAAATCAGATTTTCTGATATTGCTTAATAAGAACTGGCTGAATTACTTTTGGTTCTTGAGGATTGATATGGGGGAGTAGAGTGTAAGGGTACATATACAAGGTTTGGTGACAATTGGTTCAGTGGTTCATACTGAAATAATGGTTTAAAAGTGGTAGCATAGTTGATATGCAGCTGCTAATGTAATTCACCCCAAAAGATTGCTGATCAAAGAAACTTTTTACCACTTTTGTAGGCTTAGTTTCTTGAATTAATATTTAATTTTTGAATTAATACTGCTTTCATATTTTTAGCTAAAATACTGCAACTGAATTAGATGTATAAAGTTTATTACTTTTAATAAAAGTTTGCACATAATCTTTCTTCTGTAATATTTTATGTTACATACATTAACTTCAAATTCATGTAGAACTTTTGACAAAAAGAAAAGAAAGAAGAGAGACAGAAAATGAAGTATTCCCTGTAAAATGATGCCATGATTGATCAGAATTAGTTTCTTATTTATTTATTTGAGGCTAACATAATTACTCAAAATAACTACAAAAAACACCATACATCAGTAAGTGATAAAGACAAACTTAAACACACAACAAACTTCAGCAAGAGTGACAAGTGTTAAATGTTTATGTAAATATATTTAATTATTAAAACAAAACAGACACATCTGAAGTAGAACAGAATCTTGTGACACCAATTTACTGAAGAAGCTAGCCAATAACACAATCTATGTGTAATGAAATTATTTAAACCATGCACAAGTAACACCCCTATAAAACAAAAGGCAGAAAATAATTCATATAAAGTCATCATTAACATGAAACATCTTGCAACAATAGGCAGAAAATAATTCACATAATGTCATCATTAACATGAAACAATTTCCAACAACAGACAGTAAAACATCATCTAATGCAGAATATCTTGCAGAGGCAACATGTGTTGATGAACAAGGTGTGAATTTGACTGCAATTTAAATTAACATTTTTTAGGGTTAGTATAATCTCCATAACTATGTCATACTTGCAACAAGACGTTCAAGTGTTTGATATTTATTTTAGAGTTAAGTATGGTAAATGGGTTGGCCTGAACGGTTCAACAGATCACTTGTTACCCTTATGTTGTTTGTGTATAATTGTAGGCAGCACCTGTACAGAAAAGCTATTCAAGCCACATACACACACTATATACTACTCAGAATATACATCGCACTAGAGATTGTACGTTTGCAAATACTTAAATTTTTTATTGCTAAATCTAAAGTATGACATCACAAGTAACTGTTCAAACCCCAGTAGAGAAAACAGTTATTTTGTTGAAGTAATTCATTATCATACTGAATGTGATAAAACTGAATAATACAATGTTTAGAATGAAGGTAATAGGATCTCTAGCACTTCAAAATTATCAAATAAATTAGCCAGTTAGTTTTAGGTGTGAATGAAGGTAGTAAGATCTCTAGCACTTCAAAATTATCAAATAAATTAGCCTGTTAGTTTTATTAGTGAATGAAGGTAATAAGATCTCTAGCACTTCAAAATTATCAAATAAATTAGCCAGTTAGTTTTAGGTGTGAACTTCCCATCATCGAATAGAAAGAGAAATGATGGCATACAGTTAGTTTAAACTATTTTAAATTTATTTACAAGAAAAACCAACAAAATATAAATTCAATAATTGTACCTTACCTGAAAACATCTTTGCTGGTCTGTGGATCAAGTTTAGTGAACAAGAAATGAGATACCACTTGGAAAGCACGCATGTTTGGAAGTTGAAACATGTCCCTGTTGTGTAAAATACACGTGTGGAAAAAACAACAACAAAAAACACTTTAAAGAAGTGAAAATTATGTATTTTTCTAACTAGTGACGTAATAGTTTGAAGATAGGCAATGATGTTACAGCTAAAAGTACATCTGAACCACATACGTTTTACATATTAGATTCAGTGTACATAAGATAGCTATGGCAATATTAATACTAAACACTTTAACCTTGGGATAGAGGTGCAACGTCTGCATTTCATAACCAGATATTGTAACTTAAAAATGTTTTCAGTAGAAGCTTGTGCACATCATATTAAAATGTCAAAATGGCCTGTAAGATTAGACATGACCACACCTCAGTGTCAACATAACCTGTAAGATTAGACATGACCACACCTCAGTGTCAACATAACCTGTAAGATTAGACATGACCACACCTCAGTTTCAACATAACCTGTTAAATCAGACATGACATATTAAATGTTTTGATAAGTTACAGAAGCAAATAAACAAACTGTGCTGACTAAAATGGAAAGTAACATGTTGTTAAAACACTATAGTGTAGTGAGGGTTAAAACAGTGGTTCCCAATCCATGAGACAGTTTCAGGGTGGAGGGGTTGGAGGCTCTATACTCTTTAGAACTTCCTCTACACTGAACAATGCAATATTTTAAACAAGAATATTGTTTAATACAATATATATGACAATGTATGTACTTGAGATTTTTCTTCAAAGAAAAAATTGCAGTAACAATAAGATATATCCAAGTTTATATTTGAATTTATATTAAATCATTAGGTGGGGTCAGACTGGATATTTAAAATCTTGGGGGGGGGGGGTACCCCAAGCTAAAATGCACGGGAACCTCTAGTATAAAACATCTAGGGTGACATTAGTAAAGTTAGATACAGTATGAACACTTCATCTTATATATACCTCGATCAGTTTTTGAACCATTTTTCAAACATTACTCAAACAACTGAATAATGTTGTTGACTAATGTACTGAAAGTCTCATATAATAAAATATAAACATATATATAGTACTGAATAATCAACATTGTACATAAAGAAAAATTGATGGCAAGCTATTATACAATAAATTTGTTACTGAAGCCTAGTGTTTGAATTTAACCCCTTACTTACTAAAGGAACATACTGGTACACCCATTAATTCTATTCACAGGGACCATATGGACACATTTCTAAACTAAAGCCATTGATACATGATTTGTAGAGCCTTTCTTAAATAAAATATACAATAAACCAATCATATAGATATAAGTATTCTTCAAACAAATTCACAGATTTTCCCCATACCCTAAATCAAGGTTCCTTAAATTCTTTCTTGATTTTTTTTCACCATGTACAACTGGATGACAGCAGCATGGTTTTAATGACAAAAGTCATTAGTCAATATACAGTTTCTTTTTTTATATAATTTTGTTCTATTTTCCCGTTTTGCTCTTTTTCCATGACCTCAAATCCTACCTGGATTTTCAAAATCTCTAAATTAGTACTAAATATTTACACTAAAAATCACATAAAAATATTGATATTTCATAAAATTTCTTTATTTTCTCTGGTTACTGGTAATCCAAAATGTCAGTTTGTGAAAGATTATACAGCTCAGACAAACCAACTAATAATGAATGTTTTATTCTAATATATTTACATATTCATAATACCTGAAATAAATAAGAATTCAAAGCTGGTGTTCGAGATCTTTCGCATACTCGTGTGTATGAAATTATAGAGATTTCTCAGTTCAACCAGTTCACATCTACATACATTGAATACTAAAAATTTATAGAAATATTTACTGTAAAGCAATTCTACCTTTTAAAACTGATCTTATGTTTCTTTTCCATTCCAACAGGATCAAATCCAAGTAAAAGTAGGTTGGTAAAGAAGACTTGATTTTGACTGGAACTTGTCACGTCCATAGTACCTACTTATAAAAATGAAGAGACATAAATTAATTAATCAATCAATCATTGATTATCAGTTTATAAACTTGTAAGTATTTCAAAGTATAGGAGGTATAATGCTGAGATAACAAAAGTATTCTCAAATTGGTTATTGTTCTTACACTTTGGCTAAGTTCAACCATTATGTATCTATTACTTATCATTTGAAAGTCTTTTTTACACTTTCGAGTGACTAAAAAAAAGTAAGTTCTAGAATGTTATTATTTTTGTTAATAAAAAACACAAATTTAAACTATGGATTCATATAATGAAAGATTATAAAATCAGAAGGACAAAAACATGTATATAATATATGGAAGTTGTTTTGTACAACAAATGGAAAACATTAACAGATTCTTTAGACAACATCTACCTTTACAGTTCAGTTTGTGAAGTTATTATTCTTTATTTCAAACCATGTGACCAAAAAAAACTGGTCTAATATTTAGTTTTAGATATGCTTTAAAAGACTTTCACTACTTTAAGAAATTAACATGGCTTCAGTGGACATTGAATTATTTTTTTAAACTATTGTTGTGATTATGCCTTAAATGTATTTATTTAATAAACTTCAGATGATTACAGTAATTTCATGTGTGGAATTAAAACACTTAAGTATTTAAAGCTATTTTAGATTGGCTTCATACATATAGATCAAATTTTGTAGTGTTTAAATATAAGTAAACTGATTTAAATTGTTCAAGTTACTAAACTTCTCATACTTAATATTATAAAAAGGAATCAAAGTTACAGAAATGTTTAACACAAAACCTATGGACAACAAGGAACTATTTGGTCCTTCAAGCTACTATCCTTTTCAGGATGATAAGACACAAGTTTAAGATTTGGAAAAGCTAGACTAGGCTCCAGTTATGACAATTTTATTTTCCTAAAAGGATGACTGATTTATGGAATGAATTGTTATCATCAACAGGGTTTTAGATTGTGTATTATGACAGTCCTTTCCAACCTTAATTCATCCTGGTAATTTTTCTCTTAACCTTCTTTAACAATCTAACATTACTTCTTACATAAGGTGACTACCATCCCAAATGACCTCCTCTGTCTTACGTTCAATATTTGTATTGGAAACAAGGTAACATTTCTTGACATTTTTACTAGAAAGGCTCAGGGAAATTTTTTGAAGTGAATTTTTTATGATTCTCAGAGGTTTGCAATCTATAAATTCAGGTTTTTTCATAAAAATCTGAAGGTAGATAGAATAGAGAATACAAGTTAAATTATAGGAAACAGAGACAACTACAGTTAACACAGTGTTATTCTTCTAATAGTGATGAGCCTACAGAATAGTTTGTTTTAACTGTAATACTAATAGGAGCCGCAGCATTGGAGGAGTATAAAAGGTGAGTAGATAACTAGTCAATGGACTAAAGGCATCCTATCCTGTGGAAATGAAACTATAATAAAATTATGTTTCTTTAATTTGTGGGTAGAATTTTATGGTTAATATTTAAATATTCATAACTTTTCTTCGTTGGTGTGTTGTTTTCTTAAACATCAGTAGGTATTCTGCTTTAAATTTAATAATAGTAACTTATAAATGTATAGAACTTAGAAGGAAGTGCATTTGAGTAGCCTAACTATAACATTTACATTAATTAATTAACTAGACTAATACGTTAACATCTATTAAATTGGTACTTTATTTACTACTACTTGTACAATTAGTGAATCATCAGCTCATCAAATTTCAAGTTTTAACCATATGAATATGATGACTGGAAATGAAACTTAAATAAACTCTAACTTAAGACTAAGTTGAAGTTTACAAGTTTAACTGAGTTATTGAGAAACTCTTACCTTCTAAGTTCCTGTTTCAAGTATTTGTCTAACGTTAGAACTTAGACTTTAAGAGTTAGATGGTCTAATTTTTTTATAAGATACTGCCTATTAGTATCAATCAATATTAAACTCACATATTTTACCTTGATTAGACGAAAGCGGTTGAAAATATCTAACTTTCAAAATATAAAAACAATATATAACAAGCGTGCCATTAATACCATAGTGTAATTATACTTGAATTTGAATAGTTTCTTCCTACACATTCTATTCTAATGAAAGAAACCGCCAACTTCATACTCTCGAACTCAACATAATGTTATAGATGGCGCCCTATAAAGATTATTCTTTACCATTAATCTTCTCTTGTAATGTATCTCTGTCTCTGCCATGCCCATCTAGGGCGTTGGTGAGCATGGTCTTCCAATGATCCATGTTGCTCTTATCATTTCTATAGTACTTATAATATATAGCATATAGTTTTATATTCATATTTACCAGAAAAAGCCCACTTATTTTCTTCACGATCTCCGTATATGACTTATAGCAAAGCCATATCGGGATTTCTGCTGTGTCCACCGAGGGGAATCGAACCCCTGATTTTAGCATTGTAAATCCGAAGACTTACCGCTGTACCACAGGGAGATTGAAAAATGAAAAACACAACCCTTTCTTTTTCATTCAGCATATGAATATAAATTTACATGTTTTTTATTCACTTCACAATTTCACACTATTTATTACACTTAATTTTCAATTCTAATAAAACACACCAGGTTTGTTAGCTGCTTTACTTAAAATCTCTAGATACCTACCTGTAGCTAAATATTGAAAAATGACGCTACAACATTAAAAGAGGATGCCTAAAGCAACTGGGTTAATCAGGGGCTACTAATTTTAATGAGGCTTAGCAATTCACGTTTCTAATTTATCACCTTCGAAATAAGGGACGCCTAGCAAATATAACCCTGAAGTAGCTTTGCGCTAAATTCAACAAAACAGACAAACGACTGTACATAAGATACTAGCGGCGAACTTTATTCTTTTTAATAAAATCAATAAATCCTTATATGTTTTATATGCTATTTAATAACAAATTTTTACTTGACTTATTTATTAATTAAATAATAAAATGAATCTAACTATATTTTATACGACGCTCAATAAACATTTAAATATACCTTATAAATTCTAGCGAGTAACGAATTTGTTCTGTTGTTTGGATAAGGGTGGTACAAGTTATAACCATGTTAATGGTTTCGTAATTTTAGCGAGTTATCACATAAATTAAATAAACCTGGTACTATAAGTGCATTAGCAGATCTGTGTTATTAAAAACCCCCCCCCCCCACAAAAACAACAAACAACTGTTCACAAGAAAAAAAAAAAGGATTGGACAAAATAATAATAAAAAACATTTCACATTAAGCATGTCACTACTAGTGTTTAGTTTCAATAAAATATATTATTGCTCGCATACGATGTAAACACAAGGTTCCAAGTCAAATAATAAAACGCAAATCTTCTAATAAGTTTAGCACAAACTTCTAATTACTTTTATAGGTGGTCTAATCCATTGGCTATCTTTTATGATATTGATTATTATTATTACTGTTATATACAAATATTCACATGCTGGAAATAAATGTAATTCTCCCCAAATAATGAAATACTTAAACTTACAATAATCACGTTATTATTGTTTTTATCAAAGCATGCAAAGATGACATCGTACTGACATATACAATCACGCACACACACACACATATATATATTTGACAGATAGAAAAGCGCCATCACGCGGTAGTCCTTGGAAATTGAAAAGGCAATGAGCAATGTTTTGGATTGGAGTGATTTGATGGTTGTAAGAATGCTGAGAAGATAATTAAACTTTGTAAGCAAATATCATTCATTATGGCAAATCCAAGGAAGTTTAGTGAAAAAATAGCGCTTCACAATCAAAAACAAGCAGAGGAGACCGCTGCTTTTGAGCAAGTGATGCGTGAAGTGATGGGAGCTACGAGGGTGAGTTTTTATTTAGCTAGTATGCTGCATAGATGAACTCAGTGAAACGTTCTTAACGCCTTAGTTAGGGTTAAGAACTTAGGCTTAACGTAATAAACTTAAGGCCTAAATTAATTATATTAATCACAGGGTTGATGGTGAAGTTAAGCCTAACCATATAACTCATAAGTTGATTACGACTCTTTTAAGGCAACTTAAACTGTGACTTGCATGTTTTCTAATGAAAAAGGAAAAAAAAAGCGTAATTATAGTGTTTTGATGTTGGGTTTATACTTATAAGTTATAGTCTACAGTACAGGTGCTACACACTAACAGTAACACAGACTCGGTGAGTCAGTAACTAATAGTCATAGTAACGACAGTAACAGTATGGATGAGATTTTGTGATTTTAACTTTTAAGACTTCTTGATTAACACAGGTGTAATACTAATAGTACTATAGTACATAATATGTTTTCAGCCACTGTTATACTTCTATAACTTTTAACCCTTGTGCAATACAGTTTTATTTTTTTATGTAACAAAATGTAATATTTACAAACACTTCATTATAATAAATGTTACACTAGCCTAGGAATTAGACTTGATAAACAAGAAAGAGTGTTTGGTATAGATATTTGTATGTATATAAATATTTAAGATATTAGTTACCATCACAGTGTTAACAATCATATAATCCTGGTTTAAACTAAAATTTAAAATAGTTCCATTGTGCCCAAAACTAAATTACTGTACATAGAAAAATGTTTTATCAGTTTTCTTTTTTTAACTGTTATTAGAAAAAAAGGTAACATTTGTTTTGTATATAGTATAACACTCCAAATTACTAGTGAAAGAGCAATTAAAGTTTGATATACATTTTTTAATATTTCCTAGTTAATTCTATTGATCACATTTTCTTTTATGTTTCTTGTACTGTAAATTCAGAATATAAAACATTTAAGCTGAGAAGTTAAACAAAAATAGTATATTCATGTATATAGTGTTAATAAGATCCTTACCCTAACTTGGATGTGTAGTGACATAAATAAAATGGTTAAAAGTTGTATTTCCCCAACTTAATCCAATTCCCCTTGAAATATTTTTGTAGTTTCCTGATATAAATAGCATCTCCACTATGATATCTGTTCTACCCAGACTGGCCTAGAGGGCCTCATCGGTACTGGATATAGCAGATATAATGTAATTGATATTACACACATTTTTTTACTTCCACCTGGAAGCTCTTATTAACCATTTTGCAATGGGAGCCCCTTTAAACACTTTTCTGCACAAGTCACTGTGTTACATTAACAATTTAATTAAGCTCCTTTACTAACAGTATATGTGAATTAAATTAATATTATAATATATGTTATGAATCAAAGTTTTATTTTATCAAAGTTTCAAATCCTTTATTTCAAAATAAACCTTTAAAAAACAACTTAAAACTTCAGGTGTATTGTCATATGACTAACAAGCAATGAAAATTCTCTACTTTGGCTCTCTGTATCTTCAATAATACAATGGTAGTTGAGTAGAGGTACATCTAGACAATAAGATGCTTACATAACCTTTTGACTTCTTCATTTCAAAGTTATTTGAATGAATACAGTTGAAACAAATAATCAGTTTTTTTTCAATCCCCGATTGCTGTCATGCCCACCTTCAACAGATTTGTTTGAGCTATAAAGCCTACATGTAGATGTTACATACACATGTGTATAGTCATTAGAAATAGGTCATTTTACACTATAATCTGAAAATGGTTAGTTTTTAATTGGAACAGAGTTGTCATCATGGAGTACATATAATTGATTGTATTGTTATAGTTGGCTGCTTGATCGACTATAGCACTTACGGTTGTTTTTTACCTAGATATGTTATAGTTAGAGATATGGTTTAAATTGTATTTAGGTCTTACTATTATATTTTATTTAATTATTTATTAGTTATGTTTTAAAATGTATAATTAAAAGGTTTAAATGTACTTCATACTTTGTGTTAGTTTACGATATTACGCGTTGAACAACAATTTTGCTGAAGAGTTGTGCATATCTCCCAAAGAAACTGTAATATGCCTTGAGGGCACTGTCGACTTGTATCGAGATTAATATTAAGTGGTAAAGGACAAAAAAGGAAAATAAAACATTAAAAATTAACTATATGTGAAATGGGAAAAGACCTGAAATTATGAAGTTAATAAAAGGAAAATTTTATTTTTAATTTTCTCTACCATGTCACTAACTCTAGCTATTATCATCAATGTACAATGCAATGAAATAATTAAAATTAGGAAATAGAAAAAATACATACCTTTTGATTTTTTAATATCTTCAAATATATAAACATTTACCTTAAAAACTTTTGATATCTTTTTAGGAGGTTCTAGAGATTATGAAAATAAAATATGAAAACTATAAGATGAAGTTAAGTATTTTTATACTTAAAATGAAAAACTCGAACTATCTGAGCAGTTTGAGTACAAATAACTACTATAAACAAATAACATTTTTATTAGAAAGATGTAATTAAAATAATGCCATTCTTTGTGTACAAAATACTTGTAAACTTTAACAAAATCTTACAAAGTTTTGTGAGGAACACACAGAGTTACCACATGTTATTTGTATATATGTTTTTCCCCAGTCTAAGTGATACAAAATGTATCAGCCCATGCTGAAAGGGTTAATAATTACTCATGTAGTCTGCTTATGTGGCAATTCTTTTGACTTATAAGCAGGTTAATGAAAGTAAGGTAAAGATATAATGATAATAAACAACTTGTTAAATAAATAAATAATACAATCTCTACCTTTATTCTGTTATGTAGTGACATAATATTGATGAAAATTATACAGTAGCTCTTAATCCATTTCATGTGTTGTTGTCATTTATTTGTATAAATATCATCTCAATCACTATCTTGTTTATTGTAACCTACTTGGCCTGAAGAGCCCTGATATTAGGTGAAAGGCCTTGTTGGCACCAGATGTAGTAGGTATAGTTTGGTTTATGTATTATTATTATACAGTATTCTTTACTTCTATTCAGAAGTTCTTATATTTGTTGACTAAGTTTAGGAAGTGGTAAATGAAATATAAAAAAACAAACAAAGTATATGAATATCACAGATACAGCTACTACAAAATTCACTGGTATTTAAGAACCAGCAAGGAGGCAGAAAATCGTTCATCTTATTGAAGATAATATTTCACTGACAACTTGAAATCATCATCGATAAGGGAAAATTTCAAACATAATACTGCTCTTGTGTGTGGTTGCAAGTTTATAAAGCTTCAGAATGCATCTGAAGAACCTGTGATTCAGATGATAACAAAAGGTCAATTGGTTTTATTTCATAATGCACCAAAATAACCAACCAACAGCATATATCATATCATCAGGAAACCATTCCATGAGTTCATAATAACATGATGTGAACTGGAGACCATTTATTTGGATGTTTCTAAAACTTATGCTTACTTCCTTAATATTCAAGTTACTGTTTCAACTGTCATTCCATCAGTCTAACAAAACAAGAAGGCAATGAACAGTAGCTTTAAATGTTTTGTTAGACTGTGAAGTAGGTATGCCATGGTTTGATTGTTAGATTGTCTTCCAGTCATCGAAATACACAACAAAAGCATCAGATCCAAAACTAAATCTAACCTAGGCAGTGATAATTATATCTAACCTAGGCAGTGATAATTATATCTAACCTAGGCAGTGGTAATCATACTAAGAAAACCAAAAACAGGATTTGCATGGGTCATAGAAATCTTAAAGTCTTTGGAAATCATGGAAACTCAAGGAAAATAACTGTATTTTTAAGTTATTAAGATGGCACAATGGTAATCAAAGTATGGTTATTCTTTAAGGTAATCTTGATACATGTAATTTCCTATTTTTTAATGTGACCTTTGATTTACAATCCTGTTTAGGTGAAAGTTGAGGAATGTTTTAACACAACGTTTAACTGGTTCCATGCATTTTCATATGTGCAGTTATGCTTTAAGTGTTGTTTTACTTGTCTAGTCAGTATTAATTAGAGTTACCATTTAAAAAAGTAATGCCCTTTTATGATTGTTCAACGTGACTGTATTTTATTGAAATACTTGTTTCTTTACAGATTGTTAACTTTAGGACAGGTTGAAACATTATTTTTAATTAAGAAATTTATTCATTTATTTATTTTGATGTTTGAGTTTATTCTTTGAATTTTCTTTGTTTGTTACTTTATTACTTCTTGTTTTCTTTATGTTGTCTCTTATGTACAGAGCTTTTCTTTGTTGTTATGAATGTCAAAATGATTGAAATGTTAGTGATTCAGAGTAGACATTTAGAAAGCAACTTATAAGTTTAATGTAACGCCAATAAAAGTTTTGCTTTGTTCACGACAAAACTGAGATAATATGAATGTGTACTAATCTCTATAGAAATGAATTGCATTGTTTTTCTAAAGAGTTTCATTGTTTTCAGAATGCTCAACCACAGTATCTACACCTCAGTCCTACTCTTGGCTCTTACAGAGGTGGGTCTCTTCCAAATGTTAACCAGATTGGAAACAACAGCATTGATCTTCAGGTGAGCAGGCAACATTTAATTTCATGGGTATATATATTATTATTGTTAGACATATTTGTCTGATAGATGGAATATTACCAATGCTGTTGGGTGCTATGGCCACAGACATTTTCACTTTAAAGTGATATCATGGCATGATCATTTATTTGTTGATGCTTACGTCCATAATACAAATGTCATATTGTTCCACACACAGATATATATATATATATATAAATGTATGTAAAATTACAATTGTCTTAAAGTATTGGCAAAATTGTATGTTTCTTTTTAAGTTTTAAAGTGTACTTTCATTGAAAAAGATTGAATTATTGATTTCTTTTTGAGAAGTTTGATTCTATGAACAATTATCTTTTGTTACCAATTCAAGTATTCACAGAAAAGAAACTCATTTAAAAATAAAAGTGTTATTTTTTAGTGTTCTGCTGTTTTTGAGTGTAAAACAAAATGACAGTATTTTAGAACACATAAAATTAGTTTTTATGTGTTATTTTTAGTAATACGTGGAAACTTAAAAACCAGAAATTTCATTTTGCTACATTAAAAAAATTAAACATTAAAAAATTACAACCTATTGGCTACTCTGAATTTAATAATACAACTAAATATTTGTACACTTTACTGAATGTCATATTTTAGATTAAATTTAGAATATATCTGATTGAAAATAATTAGAATCTTTTATCCAACACACAATTTGTTGTAAACTATAAGCTCCATAAGAGCTCACTCTGAACATACAGTTTTAATCTATACTTACATAACAGTTCCTATGTTTTAAAATACTTACCTTATTTTTAACTGCCAAAGAAGTTCAGCTTGAAGAACCTGTTCAAGCTACTGACCAAACACTTATCAGTGTTTCATACTTAATTCCTCAAAATTTTATTGAAAAAGAATTTCTACATGTATACCTACCTTTTAAAACTGTTTTCTAGGGTAACATTAACTGTGATATTATTATAACATGTTTGTATTTGGTTTTTGTAGAGTGCTCTCACCAATCTTGAGGACATGAAGCAAGGAAAAGATCATGCTGTATCTGATAGAATACACAGAGAGCGAGGCCGGCAGATATCTCCTCATCGGTCAAGGCAGTTTCCTTTTGAGAAGCATGTATCCTTTGTTGCTGCATAAGTAATTCAGTTTAAAAATTGGGAACATTATTGAAAGAAAGATTGCATTAGTATATTTATCATTTTTATTAAGTTAAAGTTTAATGGTCAAGACAACACTTACACTTGTTTTGTCACATTATTAGGTTATAGTTTAATGATTGAGACAACACTTACACTTGTTTTGTCACATAATTAGGTTATAGTTTATTGGTCAAGACAACACTAAGACTTGTCACATTATTAGGTTATAGTTTAATGGTCAAGACAACACTAAGACTTGTCACATAATTAGGTTATAGTTTATTGGTTGAGACAACACTAAGACTTGTCACATAATTAGGTTATAGTTTATTGGTTGAGACAACACTAAGACTTGTCACATAATTAGGTTATAGTTTAATGGTCAAGACAACACTAAGACTTGTCACATAATTAGGTTATAGTTTAATGGTCAAGACAACACTTACACTTGTTTTGTCACATAATTAGGTTATTGTTTATTGGTCAAGACAACACTAAGACTTGTCACATTATTAGGTTATAGTTTAATGGTCAAGACAACACTTACACTTGTTTTGTCACATAATTAGGTTATAGTTTAATGGTCAAGACAACACTAAGACTTGTCACATAATTAGGTTATAGTTTATTGGTCAAGACAACACTAAGACTTGTCACATTATTAGGTTATAGTTTATTGGTCAAGACAACACTTACACTTGTTTTGTCACATAATTAGGTTATAGTTTATTGGTCAAGACAACACTTACACTTGTTTTGTCACCATCTATGGTAAACACACACATCATGTGTTAGTGCTCCTGTTTTAATGGCCATTGGCATCCATTATTGTTTTTGAGAATGATTTTTACAGCCTCTGTCAGTAAATTAAATGATGTCTGCTATATTTTTCATGTCACAGGAGAGATTTAGGAAAAATGAGAACAGTACAATATTATTCATTTATTAGGTATCACATCTAGAGCTGGGCAATTAGTGGAATTTGATAATCAGTTAATTGTTGAGCTCATTAATTGGTTACATTTAACTAATTGATTACTCTTTTGAGTTGGCTTATAGAAAATAAAAATTATACCTGTGGTAGGCAAAGCACAGGGAGCCCTTTGTGTAGCTTTGTGTTTAACAACATACAAATATAATGGCAATATTTCAGTTACTTGGATAGTTAAAAATAACCACAAATAGTAATAATCCAAAACCATAACTTTGATTATTTTCTTGAGTCATAATAATTCTTAATGACAATATTTCAATTCATGGGTAGCTTGAACATTTGGAAACAGTAATAATTAGAAACTCCAATTTCAATTAATTGATTATTTTATGTGATATTAATTTCTTTATTTCTAATATCGACTGCTGGATAGTTGGAATAATTAGACAGTAATGAGCAGAAAGTTAGTTGGTTGTTTTCATGACATTAATAATTTCTATTAATCATTTATTTTACATCGATCAATTGAATTAACTCCCCAGCTCTAGTCACATCCTGTTGAAGATTTTCTCCTTGTGACAGAACTGTAACTGTGAGCCTGTGACTCGCAATCTGTTGGTCGCAGGTTCGAATCCCCATCCCACGAAACATGCTTGTCCTTTCGGCCATGGGGGCATTATAATATGACGGTCAATCCCACTATTCGTTGGTAAAAGAGTAGCCGAAGAGTTTGTGATGGGTGGTGATGACTAGCTGCCTTCCCTCTAGTCTTACACTGCAAAATTAGGGACGGCTAGCGCAGATAAGCCCTCGTGTAGCTTTGCACAAAATTCAAAAACAAACCAAATTGTCTCCAGTGACCCTGTTGTTAGACATGAGCCCCATGCTTTGCTTGGTCTCCAGTGACCCTGTTGTTAGACATGAGCCCCATGCTTTGTTTGGTCTCCAGTGACCCTGTTGTTAGACATGAGCCTCATGCTTTGCTTGGTCTCCAGTGACCCTGTTGTTAAACATGAGCCCCATGCTTTGCTTGGTCTCCAGTGACCCTGTTGTTAGACATGAGTCCCATGCTTTGTTTGGTCTCCAGTGACCCTGTTGTTAGACATGAACCCCATGCTTTGCTTGGCCTCTCAATTGGCCTAGTTGTCTGACATGTATGAACTTGACTTTTGTAGGTTATATTTTATATAGTTCAGCTCAATTGGAAACAGTATATTGAAATAATAAAAAAAAAAGTGATAATATTTTATCAGTTTAAAATAATGGATGTAGTAACTGAAACTTTTAAAATTATTTGCTGCATACCTGTCCTATATAATATTCAAACCTCTTAGAAAGTACAACAGGAAAAAAAAATGATGCTAACAGCCTCCTGTGGGCTGAATTACAGCCCTTATCCATTTTTCAAACACAAAGCAGTGACGTATCATTTTCTTTTCATGAAACAAGGTACATTCTTTTCCAGTAAGTATCATTAAAATACAATGTGTTTTAAGTGTAGTGCAAGAATCCTGACCTGACAGGGTGGGTACATTCTTTTCCAGTAAATATCATTAAAATACAATGTGTTTTAAGTGTAGTGCAAGAATCCTCCTGACCTGACAGGGTGGGTACATTCTTTTCCAGTAAATATCATTAAAATACAATGTGTTTTAAGTGTAGTGCAAGAATCCTCCTGACCTGACAGGGTGG
>NW_013668750.1:74572-78339 GCF_000517525.1 Limulus polyphemus
ACTATATATATATATATATATATATATACACACACACAATTGTTTCATTTAGAATGTAGCTTAATTTCTAACATATTACTGTTAAATAAATAAATATTAATTGGTTTCAATTGTCTTAGTAATATTCCGTAAAAATTTTGCCCCACCCTGTTGAGGACAATCTAGATCTTTAACGTGCACAGTACTATTCAAAAAATAAATCCACAGATATCAATACGTATAAGACAGGTACAAGAGAAGTATGTTTGAGTCTGAATGTTATTTACTTGACACAAAACCAGATTTTATTGAACAATATATTATCCTGAACATACACAGTTATTAAATATTACCGATTAAAGTTTACCTATTCACTACTTTGAATATGCTATTAACTTACTAATTTTAACACATTGACTCCTTTATCCATTCTATACTACTATACTATACCCACTATGTATTAACCAATATCTACTTTTACCAATTAGATATTCCCTTTAATTACATATCTACTGTATTTAGTAAGGAAAAAAAAACACCTTTCCTTGATAGTGGCTTTGTAACAAACCAAACACATAGATGTTGTATTTAAATACATGTACATTGGATATTCTACTTGTATGTTAGAGCTTAGCTATTAAAAATGATGTATATAAATCATTTTTTTAGTTTCATTTTCGTAACCTATCATTTAGATTGATGTTTCCCCTTATGGATCAACTGCTTATCTCTCTCCTCCTCCAGACACTAATTGGAGAAGGTATAGTATTACAGTTAATATAGATAAATAATAATAATTTTCTTTTTTTTTTTCCATAAATCTGTTTTTCTCAAGTGCACTGTAATGGAGGGGGGAAATTATTTGTAAGCCACAGAAGTGAATCCAAAATCTCACAAGGAATAGGATTACAAAAATGACCCTGCATGTACAGAATTAGCTTAGTTTTTAGCACAGTTGTTTTCTATCCTGTTTGAGTGATGTTTTTAATGTATTGTTTTTCAAGTTTGACTTCATTATGGAGGACTTTTGATGTTAAGCACAGATCACGTTGCTGGAATTACATTTTTGTCTGTTACGTTATAATTTATATGGTTTGATATTTATTCTTATGAATAATAGCTTTCGGTAAGCAGTTAATTCCAAACTTGTAATGCTGTTTTCTGATAGTTATATTCATACATGTGCTGTGTGTAATGTTACATCATGTATGAATATTTTGTATTGTTGGAGAGAGCTATAAAAAGTTTAACTATGTCAAGGTTTCGTAAAGAAAATTCTGTAAATTTTGTCTTATAAATTTTTTTTATTAACTTTTGAAAATTTGGAATACCTTGTTTTATATACTTTCTTATCTTAAGTTTGTGATATTAAATAAATTCTAAAATTCTTCAGTGTATCTAGAAAATAATTTCATGATTTATTGTTGATAATTTATTACTTTACAACCTGTACATGCTTAGTTATTTTTACGAGTAATTTGCTTCAGAGTAAACTTGCTCGTACATGTACCTATTGTTATTGAGTTGGGTGTGTCCATTTTTCATTAAGTTAATACATTACCGCTTTTGTTCTGAGCTGGGGTGAATTTTAAATTCACATCTAAAGTGGTTGTCCTACTTTGATGTCATTTATTGCTTAATGTTTACACGACTTTTACTTGTAGTACAGTTGGAGTAGACCACTATTAATAAAGTTATAAGTGTGTCTATCAGGAGGTTTTAGTATGAGTTATGAATATGAATTACTACACTTTAACAGAAATTAATTACTACCTGTTCTTATATTTGAATCCAGCTAAGAAACTACTTTAAAAGACAAGTAAGAAACAGAATAAAGCTTACAGTAAGATATTTTATAGTAAATTTTAAACCTGTTTTAACTAATTAGATTGTGCTTAAACTGTTGAATTTTGAAAGAAAGATAAAAGTTAAATCATTTTAAAAGCAGAAACCAAGTACTGTATTAAAGAGTTTTTATCTGTAAGGTAACCTGTTAGTAAACCAAGTACTGTATTAAAAAGTTTTTATCTGAAGGTAACCTGTTAGTAAACCAAGTACTGTATTAAAAAGTTTTTATCTGTAAGGTAACCTGTTAGTAAACCAAGTACTGTATTAAAAAGTTTTTATCTGTAAGTTAACCTATTAGTAAACCAAGTACTGTATTAAAAAGGTTTTATCTGTAAGTTAACCTGTTAGTAAAAACCATTTTGAGAAGAGTTAAAAAATAAAATAGTCTGTTTGAAATATTTTTCAGAACAAACTCAGATTCTGCATTACACCAAAGTGCAATGAATCCACAAGAAAACATTTATGGAGTTAATTCCTCACCTGTAAGACGAGGTAAACAGTTTCTAAAGTATTCAGTTTATCTTGATAACTTCTGGGTTATTTTAAACTTTAGCATCCTTCCGTTTTGTGTCTGATCTCTACCAGACAGTTGGGTTATTTTAAGCTTTAGCATCCTTCAGTTTTGTGTCTGATCTCTACCAGACAGTTGGGTTATTTTAAACTTTAGCATCCTTCAGTTTTGTGTCTGATCTCTACCAGACAGTTGGGTTATTTTAAACTTTAGCATCCTTCAGTTTTGTGTCTGATACCAGACAGTTGGGTTATTTTAAACTTTAGCATCATTCAGTTTTGTGTCTGATCTCTACCAGACAGTTGGGTAATTTTAAACTTTAGCATCCTTCAAATGATTATAAAATTAACAAAATATTCTTAAACTCAATTAGTTTTGACACGCCAAGATAATCATTCTTAAGGTACAAGTTTGGTATGTCAAAACTAGTCAGGTATATATATGTTTAGTTAATTTTTTAATCATTTGTGCATTATCCTGCTGAGGTGTTAAAACTGTTTTTAATAAACTCTCACAAAGTACTTCTTTAAACACACTTCACTGTACTGCTGTTGGCCTAATGCAAATTAAACTTTAATAATTGTGAAACACAATTAAAACAATTTTGATAAGATAATCTTTGGACACGTTTTATTAAAGTGAAACTTCATGGATCATTTATTTCATTCGTTTGGTTCCTAGTCTAGCAGAATGGTTGAAATTAAATTATAGTTCAGGTTTTATAAAGGTGTTGTTTTATTTTTATCAGAAATTGGTTAAGAAAACAAAATGTAAAGTATATGTTGTTATGATACGTTATGTGGTATTTGTTGCTTTCTTTCATAACAAAAGTTACAAACTTTTAACTGCTTATAGATTAGAATTATAAGATTTGTATGGTAAGCTGTTGATTAGTCTTTATACTTATCGGTTGCTGTTGTATATCCTCAAAGGTTTCTAGGTATGATCTCACAAATTTTGTATCATTTAATGATGTTCTTTTTTTAGGTAGTGTAAACTGTGAAGAACTGATATAAAGTATGGTAGTATTGTGTTATGAATTTATACCTGTTAGGTGGTAGTTTTCCTAAAAACATAACTTTTGTTATATTTCTTGAATATAATATCTAAGTTGTTCTTTTTGTTTGAACTTCAATTGTTTAGTTCATGACATGGACAGTGGTATGATGCATGATACATACAACAATCACGTGAAGGAATACTGGGACCCCAGAAAGGCAAGTTTATGTTTTATTATTTGTTAATATGGCAAAGATTACACAAGTTACGTAAGTAGCATATGACAAAAATAAAGATGTCATAACAACAAATTACTACTCATTAATGTAAATCCTTTTTTCCAGCTTAAACTTGAAGTAAAATTCCATTTGTGATACAGTTTTTAATGTTATTTCCAGATGTTCAGCTGGTAGAGTTTTTAATGTTATTT
>NW_013668750.1:78953-85410 GCF_000517525.1 Limulus polyphemus
CAGACGTTCAACTGGTACAGTTTTTAATGTTATTTCCAGACGTTCAACTGGTACAGTTTTTAATGTTATTTCCAGACGTTCAGCTGGTACATTTTTTAATGTTATTTCCAGATGTTCAGCTGGTACAGTTCTTTGTTTTTCTACTTTTATAGAGAACACATGACCCTGGGTATGTTTTAGTGGGTAGTGTGCCAGACTAGGGTCCAAGATTAGGATCCATTGCTGTAAAATAGCACTTCTAACTTGGGTGTGTTATAAGAGTTATGATAAAATCCCAGTACACAATTAGAGTTGGTATTGTTGACTAGCTGCCTTTCTTCTAGTCTATAAGTTCAAAATTAAGGCCAACTAGTGCAGATGGCTCTTGTGTACAGAAGAAATAAACAACACTCATGAGTTTATTTATCAGTTTTATTAGAATGGGTTTACAGAGCTCTTCACATTATAAATAACTCAACTTCAAGCAGTATGACAGTAAATAAAGAATATATAAGTATATCTATCAATATATGTATATAAATGTGGATCTGAGTGTAGTCAAAACAGTGTGACAAGAGGTGAAATGAAAATGAATGAGTATTATAATACAATTTACAATATAGGTTAGTTAAAGAGTAATTCATGAGTTTGGTACCTCTACTATTATGGTGTTTCCAGCCTTTAAAGAACCATATTTATGGGTTGATCTTTTATGAGTTTATTGATACCTGATGTAAATATTTCATCTGAAATGTGTACTAGCAGATTTTCCTAGTGCATTCTAAGTTTTTCTAACAAAAGTACAACACTAATCAGCTGTTTATAGACTTACTAGCCATGAATGTGCTTTGTCTGCAACTCAAATGTGTAACTTACACATAAGTTATTAAAAGCTTAATGGGTTCAATTTGAGAATGTATCAAACTAAAACTTTGAAATCTTATGCAATGAGTTATGTATACCTTAAGCCATTAATTTCCATTCGGATGAATAAGAATTGCACTGCTACTGGCTTTACGAACCTTAATGTTACCTTTTGTTAGTATTATCTTTATTAAAGATTTCTACAAGATACTTTGACTCTGTAATGTCATGTACTACATGAGGGTTAATGACTGTCATAAGTAATCATTATAACATAAATTATATAATGGTAACAGTTTCAATGTACAGCTTAAAAAAAAATGTACAAGCACAGCTGACATTTAATATACTGTGCGTGGTTTCAATATAATTACTTCTGACACAGATATGAGGCACTTAGTTTCTCCTTATGGTTGCCAAGGCTCGATAAGCCACGTGTTCTTGTATTCTTGAATGAATTGGGGGGACATTTGAAATTTTAATTCTGTGTCTCACCAGTTTATCTTGTTATTCTGAGTAATTTTTTTTAACACTCGTACTAAGTTTTCTAAAACCTGTGTGGTGGAAACTAGAACTAAAATAAATAAATGTGAATGAGATAACAATCATTGGCTCAAAATGTTGAAAACAGCAGCGACATTTGTGGTTGATGGATTACAACCAGGCTTCTTGCAAGAGTTTACTTTGGTAATGGTAGTTGAAGAGGAAGAAATACTGATGATGGCAGTAATGGTAGTTGAAGAGGAAGAAATACTGATGATGGCAGTAATGGTAGTTGAAGAGGAAGAAATACTGATGATGGCAGTAATGGTAGTTAGAGGCAGCTTCGAAAGGTTATATTTTATTGGTTTAACTTCAGTAATAGATTACTTTTTCACTAAAGTGGTTCTTGGCAGGTAGATGTGAGAATAATTCAAAACGGGGACATAGGATGACTCCCTAACTTAGTAGTGCATAAGAAAATTAGAAAATGATGAGAAAAAATAGGGGGTGGATATTGAAGAACTGTTTACTGGAGGGCATTAGTGTGCTCTAAAATGAATTCTGAGATTCTTCTCTACTGAATTATGTTTACATTATTTTTATCTCAGTGTGCTTCTACATGGTTCAACAAAATATTAAGTGTAAAAATATTTTTGATAAAACCAAGCTATCAAAAACGAATTTACAGACATTTCTTTCCAACATCTCATAAAGATGGATTACTGATTAATGCTGGAAAATAAATCTCTGATGTCAAAAAATTCAAATATGTTAACACGAATGTAGAATTTACAAAAGATATTTAATAAAAGTTCACCTTGATAACAGATTAAATGAATTATAAAAACAACATTTCTCCACTTTGTGGCTATCTCTAGTCTGCCTACCGAGTCATTAACTGGTTCTCTGTTGTTGTTATTATTATTAAGCCAAAGAGAAAGAGATATAGCCTAAGAAAGTGGTCCATATTTTGACTTCTAAGAATCATCTCTAACGTACACTAAGTGTCTGATATTATAGCATTTCAAACATTTTTTTTTTACTTGGTTTAAAGTTATTATTGTTAACATTCGTTTTGATATTAATTACTTATAATTACTCAAAGTCTGTGTTGAGTCCTGTCTCTTAATGAGAAGTCTCTGAAACTGAGTTCATCAATGAAGTTCGAAGAACTTGTGAGTGAAGGTAAAAATATCAGCATTTATAGTAAACATCAGTTGGGTAGAGTCTTTCAGTGACATTACATAAAAAATTATTGATAATTTTTTTATACTGCTTATGGTTAAAAAAACAATTAGACTTAGGTTCATGCTTACTGAAAAACAAATTGTGTAGCTTTGTACTTAACTACAGACAACAACAACTTAATAATTGAAATTTCTTATCGGATATGAGAAATTACCTTTGAAGGTGTTGCTCTTACCAAAGAATTTAAACAAAAACTACACAATGTTTGTGTAGATTGTGAGATTAATAAAGTGTTCAGGGTAAAATCATTTATGAAAAAAAGGAATAACTTGTTTTTCTTTGTCTTGAAGAACTAAACCATATTTTTGACATTAACTCAAGTGAATGCTTTGTGGCAGTTAACTATAATATAATTAAAACAAATTTTAATGTAATGCAGCTTGCATTTGAATTTATTATATATGTTCATATTGTACTTTATTTAAAGTTATGTAAAAATAATCTCATTCTTATTATTTCTTACAAAGCAACCACAAGAACCTCGTCAAGTAGGTTTATCTCCACCGTCACCTCACGCACGTCCCAAATCATGTGAAGTTCCTGATATCAAGTAAGATTATGAGACTGTCTAACAGGCTATTGGGTTAAAACTTATGCAGGAAATGTAAAGGGGGAGGTTGTGTCTACAATATCTGCAGGTGTCTTTAACTTAGTATCATGAAATTACCAATATATATAAAAGACCTTTTGTAAAATAAAGTTACATTTTGATTTTAAAGATTAAAATTATTATTATTTATAGAAACTATAATAATTGTAGTGATTTTTTTAAATTACTTTTTTAGTATTTCTTGAGCATCTTTTTCTATTCAATGTTTTAAGTAAATGCAATGTATGAAAGAAACCCTAACAGTGCATATTAAAAAAATGTCATTAAGGGTAAAGCATTTGTGTTATTTTGTTTATTTATAATTTTTTTATGTTGTTTCGATGGTGGGAGTGTTTTTTTTTTGAGTAATTTGAGAGCAGTGACAAAATCTTATTACCATAAAGCACTTGATGAATAAGATAGTTTTTCGTTTTCAGGGGGTGATAAATTCCTTTAAGGACGTGCCTCATTTTAAAAAAGTTGCTCTTAGGTTTACTTTCTTGAGTAATTTCCTCTTTGTCAATTTTCATCACTGTGGTTTTGTTGCATTAAGTTAAATATTTTCTATCTAGCATTTATCCTTCACAAGAAGAAAGCAATTTAATTCATGTACCAATTTCCAACAACACTGGCTCCTTGCCAGATTTAACCAATCTCCACTTTCCCTCACCTTTGGCCACACCACTGGATGTAGAAGATCAGTCAGGTTTGGTCTACAGCCAACACAGTCCTTCTCAATCTAATGTAGTTACTTACTCTCATCTGTCTTCTCTATCGCCTCAACAGCATCATACACATGGTATTGGTGAGTTTAGTTGCATATCAATAAAACTTTGCTGCTGATAGTTTGTTATTTTATCAATCATGGTGGAAATAATTTATTACAATTATGATTTAAAAATGTTTTTCCTATCATTTAAAAAAAGAATTAAAGTCAAAATCTGGGTCGAAAAGTGTGACAGACAAGGCTTAACATTAAGTTGATCAAATTGTCAGATAACTTACTTTATGGGTCTGGCAGATCTGGTTGTTAGGACACTCAACTCCAGTCTACTGGTTGCAGGTTCAAACCTTGCCACTGAAGACAAGGCTTAACATCAAATTAGAACAGTTGATCTTTGCTAGTTAGGAATTGTCAAGTTATTTAGATAATTACTTACTTTATGGGTCTGGCATGATCTGGTTGTTAGGACACTCAACTCACAGTCTACTGGTTGCAGGTTCAAACCTTGCCACTGAACGTGCCATTTCAGCCATGGGGGTATTAGCTGCCTTCTTTCTAGCTTATCACTTCTAAACGGGGAGGGCTAGCACAGATAGCTCATGAGTAGCTTTATGCTGTGTTAATATATACAGTAACAGCAAATTTTTTGAAATTTGTAAATTCGTAATATTATATTCACTTCATTAATTTATTTTGTAATGTTTACTTAATTTAGTAGATTATACTCGGTTAAAAACTTTATGACTTTGGTTTCTGTAGTTTCTACTTTTAATACTCTATAAAAGCTTGTGAGCTGTTTTGGAAATTTCAAGGTATAAGAGACTATTTCTGTATAACAGATTATTGAGCTGTTTGTAATATATTTTTTGCATATAGCTGTATGTATGTTATTTAGTTTACTTATGGTAGGATGCATCTCTTAAATATATATAAATCTCTCTCTCTCTTATGCCCCTACTGTCTTTCAGTAATTGAAAATGTGGATGGTTTGCTGGTGCTTATGGTTGACATCTACATGCTTATGAAAGGTTTATTTCTAGTTTGTTTTCTTCAACAGGTCCAAATGTTAGTGGTGGTACTCTTATCCAGCCCACAGCAGGTGTGGGTGGTGGAGGAGGAAGTCGTCACAACAGCCCAGGACCTTCCCCTTCTCCATCCTCAAGACGCCGACATCATCACAACTCCAACAACTTGGTGATTGGAAGCAGTAGCCTGCGACACCATGGCCTCCATTCTTCACAACAGCAAGTACGTTACACTCCCCCAAGACATGAACCACCCCGAATTACAGTAGAGGTAGGGTTGAGACCAGAGATGGCTTAGAAAATCTGTGGTGTTTCCTGCTTAAAACTGTCACACCCTTTATGACAGCTGCCTGGTTCTGGCATCTTTTTCTTCTCATCTTCGAATCTTTTATTTGATAACATCAGGGAATGGCTGCACCTTTCTCTGGAACTTGTTACTCTTTCTAAACTGTCAACATTCCTTTTTCTTGCTTGTTTCCTTTCTTACTCATGTTTATCCTCTTCAGTTATATCTAATAAAAAAAACAGACTTTAGTACCTACAGTCGAAAATTCTTATTTTCAAGATATAAAAAACAGTAATATTTTAAATCATTGATGAGTTTAGGTGTATGTAGTAGGGTGGGAATCAACAAAATTTGGACATTAATATGGGAAGGGCTATGATAAAATATAGGATGAACCTGAAACATTTAATATATTATACGGGAAAAAGTCTAAAAAACCAATTTGTTTATTTTTTATTACAAATTGTTGCACAAGTCAAAAATTTCTTTTGCTGAAAATTCAAAAAATAACATGTATAACATCTGTCTAAAAAGTGTGTGTATGCACTCCCGCACACACACACACACACACACACACACACACATACATACTAGCTGACATATCCATAAAAAAAAATTACAGGTCGGAGTTGTGTAAAAAACTCCCTTCAGCAAGCTTTGGTTATACTACTTCCTCTCTCATAGCCTAACAACAATATACATGTGTACATAAACACCACTGTTGGCCTAACAACAATATACATGTATACATAAACACCAATGTTGGCCAAACAACAACACCATGTATACATAAACACCACTGTTGGCCTAACAACAATATACATGTATACATAAACACCACTGTTGGCCTAACAACAATATACATGTATACATAAACACCACTGTTGGCCTAACAACAATATACATGTCTACATAAACACCACTGTTGGCCTAACAACAATATACATGTCTACATAAACACCACTGTTGGCCTAACAACAATATACGTGTATACATAAACACCACTGTTGGCCTAACAACAATATACATGTATACATAAACACCACTGTTGGCCTAACAACAATATACATGTATACATAAACACCACTGTTGGCCTAACAACAATATACATGTATACATAAACACCACTGTTGGCCTAACAACAATATACATGTGTACATAAGCACCACTGTTGGCCTAACAACAATATACATGTGTACATAAACACCACTGTTGGCCTAACAACAATATACATGTGTACATAACACCACTGTTGGCCT
>NW_013668750.1:86410-88116 GCF_000517525.1 Limulus polyphemus
TACATAAGCACCACTGTTGGCCTAACAACAATATACATGTGTACATAAACACCACTGTTGGCCTAACAACAATATACATGTGTACATAACACCACTGTTGGCCTAACAACAATATACAACTGAAGTTGTATATATGGTCCACCTCCAACGGTTGAACGAGAGTGTGCCGTTATACGGTGTACGGCTTACAAAAATTCCATGCGTGTTTAGAGCAGCTGCAGTCAGTGGGTTAATAAACATATTTTAAAGATAAACCTGAAACTTATTTTACATTTTAAACTCTAATAGATTTAACATGGTTTATGAAATTTCAATTTTGTTCTTCAAATTCGAATGTGTGATATAATTGAAGAAATGTTAAGAATATTCAAATTACAATGCATGTCAGTAAAGTTTATTCAAGTGATAAAGCTAACAGATGCTAGGAAAGCTCTACAAGTTCCATGCAGAAAGATGCTGTCTCCCTATTCTGGTCACTCTTGTCCAGATTATTTTGAAGTTAAAGCCATCCCTTATCTCTTCATACTTCCACTGCTGATATGCTTGTTCCTCTCTGTGTTGATGTTGTCTTTGTCTGTAACTTCTACTAAAGCTTTGGAAAAGAATCACACTTTAATTCATAGGTTTTTTTTTCAGATAACTTGAGAATGACTGGTCAATATTTCAATGCCAAGGTGGTGCATTTATTGAGTTAATCTTATCACAAATGATTTTACTTTAGTACTTGTTGTTTTTGAGATATAAATGAAGTGAAGAATTTATAGAACAAATTTAAAAAGTTTGTACTTTGGACACGTGTGTGTATTTATATATGTATATATATAGAGAGTTTAATTCGTATTTCTAGAACTGAGAACTGTGATACTTTCAGTTTTCAGCATTATTAGTTTTATATATATATATAAATCAATAAATACAATACTATGCAATACATTAATTGTTCTTAGGCGATTAAAATCAGCACTATAAAACAATAGTGAATTTAATATAAACCAAGAAAAGCACAATATAATTGAAATTCAAAAACATGCCTTCGCTACCATTCCTTACTGTCAGCCCTGCATGGTCAAGTGGTTAGGGTGCTTGACTCACAATCTGTGGGTTCGAATCCCCGTCCTAAAAAAACACCCCCCCTTTCAGCTGTGGGGGCATTATAATGTTATGATCAACCCCACTATTCATTGGTAAAATGGTAGCACAAGAGTTGGCAGTGGATGGTGATGACTATCTTCCTTCCCTCTAGTTTTACAATGCTAAATTAGGGACGGCTAGTGCAGATAGCCCTCGTGTAGCTTTGCGAGAAATTCAAAACAAGCAAACAATCCTTTCTGTTATCCTTAAGTCATAAAGGATAATGCCTGTGGTCCTAGTACCCAATGCATTTGGGATGTTCCATCTATCAGGCAAAACCTAAATGCTGATGAAGAACTTGCCAGCAACTAAGGTGAATCAGTTATGGTAGTGTAGATTAAGGGTTAAGAGTTGAGTGCTTGAACCCACAATGTCTCATCTCCAACTGCAGTAGTGTAGATTAAGGGTTATGAGTTGAGTGCTTGAACCCACAATGTCTCATCTCCAACTGCAGTAGTGTAGATTAAGGGTTATGAGTTGAGTGCTTGAACCCACAATGTCTCATCTCCAACTGCAGTAGTGTAGATTAAGGGTTATGAGTTGAGTGCTTGAACCCACAATGTCTCATCTCCAAC
>NW_013668750.1:88359-102017 GCF_000517525.1 Limulus polyphemus
GTGCTTGAACCCTACAATGTCTCATCTCCAACTGCTAGTAGTGTAGATAAGGGTTATGAGTTGAGTGCTTGAACCCACAATGTCTCATCTCCAACTGAAGTAGTGTAGATTAAGGGTTATGAGTTGAGTGCTTGAACCCACAATGTCTCATCTCCAACTGCAGTAGTGTAGATTAAGGGTTATGAGTTGAGTGCTTGAACCCACAATGTCTCATCTCCAACTGCAGTAGTGTAGATTAAGGGTTATGAGTTGAGTGCTTGAACCCACAGTGTCTCATCTCCAACTGCAGTAGTGTAGATTAAGGGTTAGTGTAGATTAACTCCATAGATAAATTGTTCTGAAAAATTTCATTAAAAAATGCCTTTTGGAATTTTTAAATATGTTATTTTTTTATTATTGCTTTTAATGTTACACACTAAGATTTGTTAAATTAAATAATAACAGGACTTAAACATAACATTTGATAGACAGAAAGTGCTGGTCATGTTTTATTTAACTCAACATTGGAATTCAAGGCTTATATAATCTATTTAATAATGTTACAAAGAAACTTGTATAACTCCAACAGTACACAAGTTTTCTGTTGTAGATCTGCACTGGTATGGTTATGTAATACTGGCATTACTGTTTTGTACAAATAAACTAACTGATTTGATATTCAGTTCTTTAAATTTCAAGACTTGGTTGTTCTGTAATGCTTCAAATTTTATTTGTGATTGTATTCCTAAAGATAAGGTACAAGACAGTGTTATGTATAGTGCATGGTGTATTTACTTTCAACTGTTTGTTTTTAGGGCTTGACTATCGACACAAACGCTCTCTCATTAAACAACTATCTGCCTCAGCAGCAAACATTTGGTATGTATCCGCAGCAGCAACCTAATCAGAGTCCACACCATAATTATGGACAGAGTCAAGCACTTTCACAGGTAAAATTCTGGATAAAGTCCACCACTTTTATAGGAATATTCTATATAAAGTCCACTACTTTTATGTATAAAATTCTGTATAAAGTCCACTACTTTTATAGGAGTATTCTGTATAAAGTCCACTACTTTTATAGGAGTATTCTGTATAAAGTCCACTACTACTGTAGTAAAGATTCACGAGTAACCATATAAATAGACAGTTGTAAATCCTTTGTAATTAAGACATCTGAAATGTATGTAGGCAGTTTCCAAATGTTCTTCTGTTCAGTGTTTTTAGATAATGGGCAAATCTTCCAAGTATGAAATGTGGGCAATATCTTAGCAAATAGAAAAGAGAGGAGGTTCTTATTTTATATTCTAGCTTGTCAATATCTGTATTTTGAGTTTCTAATTCGTACAAACCTATAGCCTTAGTAAATCATTTTTATCTAATTAAATAATGCACCAAAGAACATAGAATAATAACATGCAAAAAGCAGACAACGTCCCATAACTACAACAATTTTTCTGGCTTCCTAACTATACAACAAGAGCCATTACAAATTCGTCCAAGCTAGTCGTTTCCATAGGAACGAACCTTGTACTGAAAGAGAAATAGACAATTCTCTCTACAGAAAACAATGTAATATAATATATCATTTGATAGATGAAAATCTTGGCTTTCTATTGGTTGTAAATGATATGGTATTAAATATGAGAGAACTATTAACAAATCCTAAAAAAGAAGATGTGACAGGTAGGTGTGGCAAGAGGGGTCTGATTTTCTACTTGATGGCTCTGTAACCAAACAAGATTGAAGGCTATGAAAATTATGTTTTGCCTGAGCGATGACAATATTATAATGAGTAATTTACATTAAATTTCATACTTATTGTAGGGGTGTTGATTAAATTACAGAAGAAGGGATGGCTCGAAAAAAAATAATTTCTTACACTAGGGAAAATTCAGGATTTTTTAAAATATTGCCTTATAAAATTAAGAAATTAAAACTAACATACTATTAAAATATGGATTATTAGCTACAGTTTTATGCTATACTAATTTGTATAACATGAATAAAAATGAGTTTAATCAAATTTTGAATATAGGTCACTAAAAACCTTGTGACGTGCAGTAAAGAGAGAGTTAACCAAACTGCATTAAAAAAACTTATTAAATAGTATCTACTTTTGGTTTAATAAAAAATGTGTATTTTCAGTTAGTTTTGGTTTAATAAAAATGTGTATTTTCAGTTAGTTTTGGGTTAATAAAAATTGTGTATTTTCAGTTAGTTTTGGTTTAATAAAAATTGTGTATTTTCAATTAGTTTTGGTTTAATAAAAATTGTGTATTTTCAATTAGTTTTGGTTTAATAAAAATTTTGTATTTTCAGTTAGTTTGATATTTTTTTATGCTGTGAAATTTCCAAACTTTTTGTGATAATTTTTTAAAAAAAACATTAAAATGTTACCTTTCATATTAGAATTAAAATTTTTTGGTTGTTGATCAGAAAGTTCCATTATATATATATATATTCAGTCAATGTAAACTTAACTGATTTTTCACTTCATATTTTTCTTTCACAATATCCAAATTTTCCTCAGGTTAAATCCCCCCTGAGTAACATTAGAATTATGGATGATGTCATACCTTCCCCAGAGAAAGACATCTAATCAACAATACAAGTATAGATGATGTTAAAAATTTTCTCAGATAATACAAGCAGTATATCACCCAGTGGGAGTGTAGACAGTTGAGAATAAATAAAGTTTCAAGTAACATCATCTGTCTGTACGTTTCTCAAATAGTGATCATGAAAATGTTTTTTAAATTTAAGTTTTCTGTAAAACATAAGTTTTTGATTTTTACAGTTTAGTTACTTTTGTTAAAAAGTGCTTACCTTAGTTCTACGCTGATTTGTACTTGAGTACCTGCTTTTGTAAGTCTTCTTTTTTTGTCACAAAAGATACATTAGGAACTCAAATACAATGTTCAAAAGCCATTATAATTTATCTGGCTTTCTAACTAAGTTATAAATAAGTTTAAAAAATTCCTTTACTAATCGGAGCACCAACTTCAATATACACACACATCAAAATCTACTTTTAAAATGGCTGCTTTCACTGGGAAAATAAAACAAAGTATCATTGAATCACATAATTCATAACATGACCTTTCTCGAAGTTATAAATGTACCATGGACAAGTAACAAGTGATTGTAAAGGCATGATATAAATGTACCATGGACAAGTAACAAGTGATTGTAAAGGCATGATATAAATGTACCATGAGCTTGTGTATGTAATTGATTAACACTCTGAAATACAGTAAGGAAAGAAAGAAAATCTGAGAAGGAGAATTCAGAGTAAAAATTTCATATGTGCACTTTGATCCCCACCCCAACCATATCCAAAGTATTGATATAATATGTATTAGGAACTTGTAGCTTTTACTTTCATGTTTACGTTTCTTACATGTTTCATAAAATGTATTTCATAACAGTCTCAATGTTCACAGATGCCAGTGGGACCATACCATAACAACAGCATAGCTGACCACTCGTCTAGTGTTCCTAATTCACCTGTGTCTCAGAGTTTTTCCCCCATCAATTCTCCGGGCCTTGGACCTAGCTCATCTTTGAATAAGAGTCCATTCACAGAAAATAATAACTATTTGTTTCACCACCACCACCAGCAGAACCACCATGCAAATATTCTACAGCATCAGTTGGAACAGTACGATGTTGTAGGTGAAAGTTTTGAACAACCTGACCAGTTTGTTATGGTAAGCCTGTAATTGAGTGTTGTCTTAAGGGAATGGGTGGACAGCTAAAAAAAGTAATGCATGTTTGAAGCATTATGGGAAGTATTTTGAAACTGTTCTTTGCAATTTTATGTAGGTTTTTCATTTTATTTGAGTCTGATGCATGGGCATCGGACACTGGAGAATGGAGGGCTTTGGAATAGTTGGCTTGTGGTCATTGTTTTAAATGTGCAACTCCATCGAAGGCTATTAACCATTTCGCGACGGGTACCCCTTTAAACACGTTTCTGTACAAGTCACTGCATTACATTCACAATTTAATTATACACCTTTATTATCAATTTATGTGAATGAAATTAATATTATAATGTATGTTATGATTATAAGTTTTATGTTATCTAAGTTTTAAGTCCTTTATTTCAAAATAAACCTTTAAAAAACAACTTAAAACTTCAGGTGTATTGTCATATGACTAACAAGCAATGAAAATTCTCTACTTTGGCTCTCTGTATCTTCAATAATACAATGGTAGTTGAGTAGAGGTATGTCTATACATTAAGATGCTTACATAACCTTTTGACTCCTTCATTTCAAAGTTATTTGAGTGAGTACAGGTGAAACAAGTAATCAGTTTTAGCAACCCCTGGTAGCTTCGATGCCCACCTTCAACATATTTATTTGAGCTTTATAGCCTACATATAGATGTTACATACACATGTGTATAGTCATTAGAAATAGGTCATTTTACACTATAATCTGAAAATGGTTATTTCTTAATTGGAACATAATGGAGTACATATAATTGATTGTATTGTTATAGTTGGCTGCTTGATCGACTATAGCATTTACGGTTGTTTTTTACCTAGATATGGTATAGTTAGAAATATGGTTTAAATTGTATTCAGATCTTACTATTATATTTTAGTTATGTTTTAATTAAAAGGTTTAAACATTTTAAAAATATACTTCATACTTTGTGTATTAGTTTACGGTACTATGTGGTGCACGAGAATATTGCTGAAGGGTTGCACATATCTCCCAAACACTCTGTAATGATGCCTTGAGGGCACCGTCGACTTGTGTTTATCTCTTTAAATTTTAGTATGGCTAACAAAGCACAGTATTAAAGATACTAAAAGATGCACGTAAGACTGGCATTTATTGTATAAAGGAAAATATTATTAAAATCAACTGTAAAGATGATGTGGTGCATGAGGATTTTGCTGAAGGGTTGCACATATCTCCCAAAGAAACTGTAATGATGCCTTGAGGGCACCGTCGACTTGTATCGAGATGAATATTAAGTGGTAAAGGACAAGGAAGGAAAGTAAAACATAAAATATTAACTATATGTGACCCGAAATTCTGAATATAAACAAAGGAATATCTTTAAAGATGTTCTACAAAAGATTAAAAGATGTGTACTTTTTTTTTATTTCCTAATTTTAATTATTTCATTGCATTGTACACTGATTATAATGGCTAGAGTTAGTGATATGGTAGAGAAAAAATAAATAAATATATAAACATTTACCTTTAGAAGGTTTTAGAAGTTATGCAAATGGAATAAGAAAAGTATTTTTATACTTAAAATGAAAATCACTTTGCACTCAAATTATTCACAGTTTGAGTAAATAAAGTTTTTATTAGAAAGATGTAATTAAAATAATGTACAAAATACTTGTAAACTTTAACAGAGTTACAGTATTTTTGTTGCACAAATGAATAAAAACCCTATAACCTGAGTGATTTCGAAAGGTGGACCTTTATTCTTCAGGGGCAAACTGAGAATGCTGGTGTGGGATATAATATATATAACTGTTGTTGTTCTTTATGAAACCTAAACCTTTTGTTTGGGTCAGTAGGTTAATGCTGTTATATTTTTATGTTTTTAGTGTAAGAGGTTACAAGTAAACTTGTTGAGGTGCATATACATTAATATTATTAGATAGGGCTAATTGTGTTTTGTTCTAAATACCCTGACCCTGAGAGAGCATGATTGTTCATGGTCTCATGTATGCATTCTAGTATTCATAGATTGGATTAATTCTGTTAATTTTATAAACTTTGGCCACCAGAGGGCACAGCTAATGCTCAACTGTGGGTAGGGTTAATCCTATTGTATTGTTTATTTTTTCTATTATGAGTGTTTTGAGAGCTTTAGAAGATGTATAATAAGAATGTAAATATGGATCTATTTATTAACACCAAATGGTATTTTCTACTATAGGTGTTTGCAAATCATAGATATGATGTTCCTATGTCATAAGTTGTTGTTAGTGTGTTATGGAATTTCCGGAGGAAATAAAGATTTTCCAATATATATTCAATTTTTAGTATTTATTTATTGTATAATCTGTAAAGTATAAATTGTTTTATTTAAATTTGTGCAGATTTTACACTTGTTCTTTGGATATTAAATAACCGAAAAACTGCTAATATTGACAGCTATCTATTTTTTATTTTCTTCTTTATTTAGCAGTTGCCAAACAGAAGTAATACAACATCCAATAAGGACGTATCATCACCTAATGTTTCCAATATATACCACACAAATTTTGATTCTGTAGATGGGTCAGGATCACAGGTAGCTGTGGATGTGGGTATGGGTGAAAGAAATCGGTTTCACTATGCTGACCTCCAAGGTGAAGGCCTGCCCAGACCCCAGGACAGTGTAGATACCAACATGATGTATTATGGGATATCTTCCACGGGATCGGATCCTCATCAGCATTCTCCAACATTGTACTCTAAATCTACGGTCATCTCCTCCGTTCATCAGTCTTCGCCCCAGACCCCTCAAACACCAACCATTATTCTCACAAGTAAGACTGTTAAAACCTCTGCTGTTCATCTTTCCTAAAACACGACTGTTTAGAAATAATTTTTGGATATTTTCTATTAGTAATTAAAAAAACTAATATTTCTAATGTTAGTAGTAAAGAAAATGGAGTTCATCTTATTCAGTACGCAGATTTTTTTTTTTTTATCAACGTGGTCCTCAATGAAACAACTTTCTACATTTTTAGGACATTTTTTTGCACGTTTTTTGCATTGTATTTTGTTATTAATCTTTTCGTATTCAAATATATAAGATAAGGGAAATCTGTCCTTTTGATAAGTGCTTAACTATCACTCTGAAAATGTGGATAAACAGGATAACTTTAACTGGCTAAGACAAAGAAAGTGATAGTTAAGCACTTATCAAAAGGGCTGGTTCCAAATGGAGGTTTTTTATTGAAAGATTCGTATTATCTAAGTCAATAGGTTGATAGCAAAGTGATTATTAACTCTTACAACACGGGCTAGGTCAGCTTGACCAACCACGTGACCTCTTTGTACTCGTTTAAAGTCTTTATAGTTTTGATACTACTATCTTTTAATAGAGCATGTATATCTTCACAAAATTTGGCACACTTTCAGTAAACATTTTAAGCCTTTCACATACAAAAAATAATATTTTTTAGTGAAGTACTTTTAATAAACTGAAAATAGATTTGTCCGTGAATATATCAAGTATTTTTTTACTTGTCCGTGTGCAAAGTGATTTTCATGTTAAGATTAAAAATATTTTCCTCATCTTAAAAATCTCAATTTTCAATTGCATAATCTTTAAAACTTCCTACATACATTTCAAATGTTTGTTTTCAGTAAAACTTTATATTTTACTTGTTATTGTCTCTACCCTAACTGTATACAAGGTCGGTCAATCTGACCGGCCTCATAACCACAAAAAAGAAAAAAACAAAAAAAAAACAGTAAATCTAAATTACCATTTTTTTTTCTTTCTAGAATGACTTCAACTTGTAACATGAAACTACATGTGTTTATCCGAAGTAGTTTTAAACTTGTAAGAGTATACAAATATTTATATTTTATCCCTTTTGAACCATGTTTAACTACTATTCACGCCATTATAGGTTGTAAATCAATTGGAGAACATGGAGCTCACATTACGCTATCGAATTACGTTACCCACAAGCTGCTCGCATGCATGCCTTGTGAAACATTTTTATAATATTATAATTTATATTACCTAATCTAACCTTAACTAACCTAAAGAGATTCCTATTTTTACATTTTAGTTATTTTATAGTAATAAATAAAGAATAAACATGAAAAACAAGAAATAAAGTAATTAACCATGTATTTGTTTTTGCTGTTGACTGTCGATAACGCTTAACCCAACTTTTTTTTTTATACTAATGGTTGTAATGAACTGAATAATTTTTATTTAATTAAATAATGCACCAAAAAACATGGACTAATAACATGTAAAAAGCAGACAATTTCCCCTAACTCTCACAATTTTTCTAGCTTTCTAATTAAGCGACAAATACTATTACAAATTCATCCAAGCTAGTCGTTATCTTTTCTGTGGGAATGAAGCTTATACTATTCTGCTTATGAAGCTTATACTTATACTTATTCTGGCTTTCTAATTAAGCGACAAGAGCCGTTACAAATTCATCCAAGCTATTCGTTATCTTTTTTGTGGGAATGAAGCTTATACTAACTGAGAAATTTACAATTCTCTCATTTGAATAGATCAAAACCTTGACTTTTTATTGGTTATGCATAATATAGTATTAAGCGTAAGAGAGAACTACTAACAAATCCTGAAAGAGGATATGTGACGGGTGGGTATGGCAAGAGGGGTCTGATTTCCTATTTGATGGCTCAGTAACCAAACAAGATTGAAGGGTATAAAAATTATGGTTTTTCTGAGCAATGATGATTTTATGTCACACTTCTAACATTAGGGGAAATTCAGGATTTTTACAAATATTGCCTTATAAAATTAAGAACTTAAAGCTTATATACCATTAAAATATGGATTATTAGCTATGATTTTATACAATACTAATTGGTATAACATAAACAAAAAGTAGTTTAATTAAAGTTTGAATGAAAGTCTCTAAAACCTTGTGACGTGCAGTAAAGTATGGCTGAGGCGAGAGGGTTAAAAGGACTAGTTTTTTAGATAATAGTTAATGTTATTTTACATTTCATCCAAGTCAACTGTACTTAATTGTTACTAAAAAGACTGTTTGTTTGTTTTTTGCAATAGCCAATTAAAATATTCCAAATTATAGTTTTCGGATGGTCAACAGGGTCATAGTAAAGCAGATATTAAAAGAATTGTTTTTTCTTGTTGGAATAACCTGTAAGTTGAGGGTTGAGTTTCTAATTAAATGAGTAATGTCAAGTATATTTATTGTAGGTATCATTGTTGTCGCTATAAAAGTGGTTAAGGCTTAGAAAAGATCTTGTGATGGTATTTTTTACAGAATTCAGGCTTCATTAGTCCTCTTTTTCTAGGACATATCTGCTTTTAATTTGGATTGTTTTACCTTTCCTCAGCCCCTGGAGGAGAGGAGCCCCTGATGAGGCAGGACTTTGCCAAAGACATTGGTTCTGCTATGGCCAGCATGACTGGCTCCTTTGACACAGACTTTTTCACTCCCGATGATGCATTACGTGCTGGTCTGGATCCCATTGACTTTGATGGATTGCAGATCCTTACAGATCCCGATATTTCTGTAATAAGTGATCCAGCTACTGAGGAGACTTTTAGGCTTGAGCACTCGTAGCAGTTTCTGCCATCCATGTGAAGGTTTGTAACCATGCCCCTTGACACAGTCAAGCCTAACAGATGTGTGGGGCTTTAACAGCTTAATCAATCAGTCCTTTTTTACCCTCTTCAGGAATGTAAACATAACTGTACTTCACTTTACCTTGTGAGTCGAAAAGTAGGGAGTGTTTGCCATTGGCCATTTTGCCACATTTCCATTTGAACTATTTATTTGTTTTTGTATAAAATGGAATGGATTATTTTTAAAAATAAGAAAATGTTTGTTCTTGTGAAAAGAATTCATTGTTTGAAGAGCCTAGTAACAGTTTGTAAGTCCTTCTGAATTTAGTGCTTGTATTTTTAAAAGCTTTGTTTTTAAGACAAGTTATCATGCCTTAAGTGCGTGACTGATACTTTTAGTGTACATAGCTGTAAATTGTCATTTTTTTAGTGTTTATCTCTTTAAATTTTAGTATGGCTAACAAAGCACAGTATTAAAGATACTAAAAGATGCACATAAGACTGGCATTTATTGTATAAAGGAAAATATTATTAAAATCAACTGTAAAGATGATGTAAGATCTGTTTAAATTCACTTCTATTTTTTTTTTTGAGAGGTAAATCTCAGTCGTTTTCAGCATGCATTTTTCTTGGAATTTTGTGTTGTGTTAAATCTTTAAAAATAGTGTTGTCAGTACGTGACTTTTAGCGTAATTGTTCTGATAATAATTGAATATTTTTTTCCTCTGGTTATTTTTAGAATCAGCTTGCTTGTTTTCAATCTATCTGTCAAGGATAGCCTAAAGTTACTTTGAAAGAGCTGAATGGAGCGAAATAAGCATTTTTTGATGTGCTAATATGTATGATGGAAATAGGATTTTTCCTACATGTGGGTGGTTAGTAGGTTTGGTTTCATTCTGTCTCAGTCAGTGAGTAAAAGAGGATGGCTCGATTTGACATAACCATTTTTTTTAGGGTGGGGGATCTCTTATTATTCATAAGTAACTTTTTTTTCTTCAATATTTGAAATTGAGTCTAATCATATCACTCGGCTCTTACCACTGGTCAACATATAAAGTTATATTTCAAGGCTTTTAGTTGAGAAGTTTTTACAAATATATATTTTGCATGTGATCTGTGAAGCCACTTGATTCCCTGTGATCTGATCGTTAATTTGTATAGCTGTGTACTTAATACATGGCTACTTGTAACAATTGATTCATGTTTGGGACTTAAGAGTAGTGCACAGTTTTTGTTTTGTAGTCTTATCAAAATTTAGCAAAAGCAATTAATTGCATCAAAAGCCAAATGCAGCAATGTTTGAATGTTAATTTAAAAAAATAAGAATTGTAGTTGCCTTTCAATTCAGGGGAACTTTCTAGAAGATGATTTTTTTTAAACTGCAAGTTGTAAAATGTTCTAGTAAGATAATTAATTAAATTTTTAATAATAAAATATTTTGTGTAAAATACACTTAAATTATGACTGGGTACCAAATTATGTTTTTGAGCACACGTAGGAAGGAAGTTAAGTAATGCCCGTTGATTGTATATTTCTTATAGTCTAATTGACTTTGTCTTGGGAATATTTTTTGGGGGTTTCTTCAGAATACCTCAAAAATAACTATTTGCTGTTTTATATTCAATCTTTAAATAAAACCTCTTAAAATATTATATTAACTCCTTTTATATCTTTTTAACTCTTGATATGCTGAGTAAAATCTTGACCAGTTAAAATATTTTTTGAAAGTATGTCAAATTTACAAATTCAATTGTCATTTGTCAATGTACAGTCTTGTGATATATTCACTTCATTTTCTATTGGATAAAGTGTAATATTTTGCTTTCTTATCGGTAGATAGTAAAGAAAAAAAAAAGTTAAATGTATCATATTCAATTTTCTCTCTATATTTTTTCTCTCATCTAATCTTTGCCTTAAATGTTAAGGTACAATCTCCACATTGCTATCGAACCACACATGATATGTTTGACGTAAATATTAGTCACTCTTAAAGCCAAAATAATCTTCATCCATATTCTACTGATTTCCAACATAGCCTAATATACCAGTTGAATCACAAGCTCAAGGAACTGTGTTTTATTAATGAAAATGTATAGAGACTGTTTAGCTTCGTAAGCTCTGTATGTGTAGATAATTTTGCATTAATGGATTTTTCAAATTCATGTTTTTAGTATGTACATTATGAACTATAACAACGCTGTGTGTTATGACCCAATATAAATATTTATCTAATGTGATTTAAACTTTCATGAAGTTTTTTTTAGTTATCCTAAACATCTTTCTTTCTTTCTACAAAAGGAAAAGAGCTTTTTAAATCCTGTGTATTAACTTTAACTTTTTTTTATTTACAATGAAATTTTCTTCATCTTAAAGCTAAAAGATAAATATTTAAAAATTAAATAACATATCATTGAAAATAACACTTAATAAATCCTTTTCTCCAGTGATCTGTTTTAAACTTTCTGTTAATAACACGAGGCTAGCGGCTTCCCTCTTTCTTCAGTTGTTCCAAATGCTATTTAGAGTATTGATAAAGTTTAATATACTGCTGTGATCTGAGGAGCAGTAAGGTGTCTATGGTGGAAATATTGAAAGGCCTGGAAAAGTGTTATTATGAGTGAACTGGGTTTGACCTAGGGATTAGTGTGCCAAGACTGTGAATCTGAGGGTTCATGTTTCTCATCTATCTCCACAAAAATGTGCTCTACACTTTGGGACCATTGGTGTGCTATAAAAGTCCATTACTCGACGAGATGAACATCCCAAGAGTTTGCAGTGAGTACCATTGACTAGCTACCTTCCCCGTTGTCTATCAGGTGAACGTTAGGAAGGGCTAAGTGTAAATAGCCCCTTGTGTAGATCCCGAAACAAACATAAACTTATGCAAGATAGGCTATGATCTTCACAGTTAGATATCTTTCATTAACTATGTGTGTGTTCTCTTGTCTTTTCTGTAATATCCTCTCCAAACCACCAAAATAATATGTAATTTACTGAAACTGACACATACTAAGTGTGTTTTTTGTGGACATGGGAATAATTATTGTTTTTATTTGTTACAGATATATACTAGGGAAGTAATAGATCATATTTTGCCAACTTAGGCATTATACGTCTGGGATTTAATGAAAATCTTTTTGCTATGACTTAAAGAGTAATAGGAACATATACTCACACAACAAAAGATTGAATAAGGTGTTTGTAGCCCATCGTTATAATTGCAGGAATACTATATAAGGTGAACTTTCCATTGGAAGTG
The DNA here is from genome assembly GCF_000517525.1 of Limulus polyphemus. Lineage (NCBI taxonomy): Eukaryota > Metazoa > Arthropoda > Merostomata > Xiphosura > Limulidae > Limulus > Limulus polyphemus. Next base: position 100,886 of record NW_013668750.1, read on the forward strand.
ATTTTTTTTCCAAATGTCTAAAAGTTTTATTTCTTTATTAAACCAAAATAAAAAAAAAATACATTTTCTTTCTGCACTCATACGAGTTGTTTTTTTTTTCTAAAATGTTTATTTTATTGTAACTAATTTGCCCGGCCAAGCTGCACATGTCAGTTATTGAAAGTTTCACACGTGTTTTTTTACGTGCTGTATCCATATTCCATATTAACTTTCCACACTTGTTAAGCTTGTGTTGTTCTTTAGAAAGAGCATAAAAGTTTTAATTTCTTTTATCTTCTTTATTCACATATAACTGTTTGAAATGAAACATTGGTTCTAACCTTAACATGTTTATTATAATATGTTGTCTCTTGGTTAAGTATCCAAAGTAGAAATGATAATTGAAAGATCATTACTGGCTTGGTTTTGAGGCTTTCCTTAGATTTATATGAAAGTTTTCCAGATTGAATAACCTTTCTTTTGATATTTAGGAAAATTTTTAATAATGCACCAGAGGTGAACTTCAGAAATTGTGAAAACAGATTATAGAATTGGATTCAATTTCAGCCTCTTCCTGGGTCTGTAGAAACGCAGCCAGTTTTAACCTAATGTGACAGTGTTCATAAAAAAAATGTAAGTTGAAAAATATGAGAGCCTGATGTGAAATTAGGACTATTTTAAGTTATTTTATTTTAAATGTTTTGATTGGTTCAAGTGTGTTAAAACTTGTGAAATCTGTATTACTTAATTCTTAAGTTCAAAAATACATGTTACACAAATATGTGGGTTCTACAGTATTGAACATAATCTACAACTAATATTTATAAGTAGTTCACGGGTGTTTCTTGATTTTTGTTTCATTTCTTTACATGAAAGTATAAAGCCCTTTAACCTGTCGAAATATTTAAAAGTTTAACCCTTCTTCTTCTTTACCAGGTCAGATGTTTTGGGTTCTGTCAGCTTGGGTGTTCCATCATTAGTTGGTTGAAGTTGGATTATCTCTGCTCACATTTTACCATTCATAGTTAAATACTATAGATACTATATGCTTAGATGTTACCACTTATCAGCTGAATAGTTAGTTCTGTCAAGTCAGATTTTGTCTTACCACAGCTGAACAGTTAAGTTCTGTCAAGTCAGATTTTGTCTTACC
>NW_013668750.1:102929-107319 GCF_000517525.1 Limulus polyphemus
AGTGTACTATAATTCAGTTTTGTACAGATGACCAGTACTGGATTCCGTGTGTGAATTATCCATTGTTTTTCTTCATTTATTGGTATTTTTCAACAATTTCCTAAGGATGTTCATGTGTAATTCCTTTGGTAAATCATTAAGGTGGTTGTTACTTTTGTTGTTGTTTATGGGTTCATTCGTACGTTAATTTACCATTAAGATAATACAGATTTATATGTACACACACACACCCATTAAGTTTACTCACAGGACTTACAGGTTATAGGTCTACAGGTAGTCAATATTGGCTCACTGTAGTCAAGACTATACAAATTATGTTAATTATTTTGGTAATTTTAGCATAATCAGTTATTACTGGCCTACTGTCACCGCTTGCCAATTTTCGTTATCTGTTGGCTGGACTAGACTTGTGTCTCTCAACAACAAAAAACTTGAATATATATATATATATATATAAATATAGTCAGGACTTATAATTCACCTTATACTGGCATTTCATGTGTTGTACTAATAGTATTGAAGTAATATCCTTTTAACTACAAAAATATTTGTTTTAAAGATATCATGGTTGTATAGGCCATTTGTTAAGTACCTTAATAGGAAAGCGTCCTGAGTTTATCATGTTACCTTTTCTTCATTGAGTGTTGTGTATTAAATTGTAAAATATATTGTTGAGGTATATTATGTAAATAATTGAAACAATTTTATCAGATAGGAAGCCAAATCCCTTTTGATTGTTATTAAAACTTTTGTTGTTGAGAAAGTGAAAATTCTTTTTTAATTCTTTCGCTTCCTGTTTATAGATAAATAGATTTATTTAAAATGCACAGTAAAAATAAAAAGCAGCATGTTTTTATTTGAAACGAGAAACTGGTAAAGTTTGGAGAACACGAAGGGGAACACCATTTCTTCTTGGTTGTACAGAATTCCTAGCTTACATGACAGTTGTCTAGACTAGAGGAGGACTGAACTTTTTTGTGAGTAAATATTTTACCTCAAGGGTGTAAAAAAAAACAGTTCAGATAAATGTGTTAGTAAATGCATGTAAATGGAACTATTTGGCTAGGAAAGAGTCACTGAGGAATAAGAATATGTAAAAGTTGTGATTATTGACTTGCTGAATGAAGCGAAACACGTTTACAGAAATATTGTTGAAAGGTGATATTGTGGAAATAACAATCACAAATAAACTTATACCTTCGTTTTGAGGTTACTTACTGATTAACTATTATTTTACTATATATTACAGCTTTTACAATAAGGAAGATTATTTTTTAGAACAGTTACGAAAAGGAAGGAGAACAGGAGTGTTTTGTTCACAGGTAAGGGGCGTTGAAGAATATGGTTTTGTGGTCGATATACTTTTTTGTAGGTGTTAGCAACTATTTCCATGTTTGTGCAGAATGAGCAATAGTTTGACACCGTTAGTCCAAATCTGCACAAACGTTAAAATTTATGTATGTGAGAATGATCGAAACGTAGTTCCTGTTCTGAAAAATAATCTTACCATAAAAGTTGTAATAGCATAAAATTTATACCTTCTTTACTTTTAAAACCTGTGTACTTGAGAATGGTCACAGTAACGATAGAAATGTCGTACCTGTTTTTAAAAAAAATTCCTTACTGTAAAAGCTGTAACTTGTTAAAAAAAAACATAATATATGTTATAACTTAACATAGAAATAGAATGATCTGTTACGTGTTTTCTTTGATCTGTTACGTCTTTCCTCGATTGAGGAAAGGCTTTCAATAAGCTATTGAATTAATTGGTAAGTAACAGCATCTACTAAAAAGACTTGGTTTACAAAAAATGAAAATAAAAAATGGTTTTGAATGTAAATTTTTCATTAATTCCAGAAAACAATATGATTCATTTCAAGATGAGGTGGGGGTCAAGGCTTTAACTTTTGCTGAGGTGCCTTTTTGATGACAAAGACTTGTTGGAAAGCCATTGTGGGCCAAAAAATTATAATGTCTAGAAACTGGAAGAGCTGTTGAGATCTGTGTTCCCAAAATCGATCATCGAATCTTTCGTTGCCTATTTTTTCAGAATAACACGGTTTTAACCATATATTTCCTAATGAAGGGCATCTGCCCAAAACGTCTCAAAAAATACAGTTGTTATGTAAAAACGTGTGCTACCCTAGTTCAGAATTTCATGTAAGAGGGGGGGGGGTATATATGTGCTTATGTCAGTGGAAAAAATATGCTATGGATAATTCACACATGGAATCCAGTACTGGTCATCTGTACAAAACTGAATTATAGTACACTTAAGGCAGTGGAAGAAATATGCTATGGATAATTCACACACGGAATCCAGTACTGGTCATCTGTACAAAACTGAATTATAGTACACTTAAGGCAGTGGAAAAAATATGCTATGTTTTTCTGTTGTGTCACAGTTGTGTGGACATCAGCTTGGTGGAGTGTATTCTGTTAGCTCAGATATGACCATCATCTGGGTGGAGTGTATTTTATAAGCTCAGATTTTATCATTTCTCAGCTCAGTATCTGAGGTTTTATTTTTCATCAGCAGTGTTCAGTTAGAATCTCACAGATCTTCCTTACAATTGAATTAATGATAACTTAATCCATTTGGTAAAAACCTTTACTCTGTTGTGACTTTGTATTATTTGAACAAAGTTTGTATGTGCAATTTGTTATTTCTTGTATACTCAATATAGTTTTGTCTTAAAAGTTTTCATTCTGCATTCTGTTTTCTAACAGCCACTGTTTCATTTATGGTTGAATTAATGTTACACTAACATCTGAGTATGCATCAAAACACAATTATTTTTAAATATTTCATTATTTGGATACTAAGCTTGAACTCAGTCTTGATGTTCCAGAGAGTTTTATTTTTCTAAAGGTTATGGAACTAGTAATTGGTAGACAGTTGGGTTTAGTTAATAAAACTAGTATAGTTTTACAAAGAAGGAAAAAACAATAACCATCCCAGTAAAATGCCAGCCTTGGTGAATATTTCTTATGTAGCCTCTTTTTTTTACATCTAAACATGAAACAGTAATTGAAAATCAGAGAGAGATTGTGGCCAGCCGTTAGTTGTTTGTGATCAGTGGTTTAGATGTCTTCTTTCGTTTCTTTTTGTGTTATAAAAACTATTGAGTGCAAGTACTTGTTGGAATTCAATGTCTGATATGTATATGTAACTAAAGAGTTGTATATATAAAACTGGTTGACATTATTAAGTATAATGATAATCAATGTGGAGCATGTAGTTTTTTTTCCATAAAATGTTCAAAGACTTTCAAACAAATAAGCATTTCAAGCTGCCTTTATGCTGTCAGTTGATTGAGGCTTTCTCCTGCTTTTTGTAATTGTCAAGGGTTTCCTGTTAGTAGTATTATTTCTTCCAAGTTATTGTTCATCATAGTGTGTAACATTTTTATGATGTAGACAGTGTTTCTCTTTAAAGAATTTGTTTTTCTGTTGTGCCACAGTGTGGACATTCCCAGCTGATGGTCATATCTGAGCTAACAGAACACATTCCACCCAGCTGATGGTCATATCTGAGCTAACAGAACACATTCCATCCAGCTGATGGTCATATCTGAGCTGACAGAATACACTCCACCAAACTGATGGTCATATCTGAGCTGACAGAACACACTCCACCAAGCTGATGGTCATATCTGAGCTGACAGAACACATTCCATTTTATTACTTCTCATCTGCATGGAGATTTTATCATTCATTGGCTGGATGGAATGTGTTCTGTTAGCTCAGATATGACCATCAGCTGGGTGGAGTGTGTTCTGTCAGCTCAGATATTACCATCAGCTTGGTGGAGTGTATTCTGTTAGCTCAGATATGACCATCAGCTGGATGGAGTGTGTTCTGTCAGCTCAGATATTACCATCAGCTTGGTGGAATGTGTTCTGTTAGCTCAGATATGACCATCAGCTGGATGGAATGTGTTCTGTTAGCTCAGATATGACCATCAGCTGGATGGAATATGTTCTGTTAGCTCAGATATGACCATCAGCTGGATGGAATGTGTTCTGTTAGCTCAGATATGACCATCAGCTTGGTGGAATGTGTTCTGTTAGCTCAGATATGACCATCAGCTGGGTGGAATGTGTTCTGTCAGCTCAGATATGACCATCAGCTTGGTGGAGTGTGTTCTGTCAGCTCAGATATGACCATCAGCTGGGTGGAATGTGTTCTGTTAGCTCAGATATGACCATCAGCTGGATGGAGTGTGTTCTGTCAGCTCAGATATGACCATCAGCTGGGCTGACTTGACAGAACTAACTATTCAGCTGATGTAAGACACAATCTGACTTGACAGAACTTAACTATTCAGCTGATGTAAGACAAAATCTGACTTGACATCAGCTGAATAGTTAGTTCTGTAAGACAAAAT
>NW_013668750.1:108248-110195 GCF_000517525.1 Limulus polyphemus
AATATGCTATGGATAATTCACACACGGAATCCAGTACTGGTCATCTGTACAAAACTGAATTATAGTACACTCTAGGCGTTTAAGCTGAAAGTTTATGTAAAGCTGTAGCAATGTTTAAAATAAAGAAACGTAAGATGAAAAACATTATAAAGTTAGTGACAATTTCATTATATAATACATATTGACCTTAGTAATTACACACGCGTTACGCTGTTATTTTTCCATAAAAGGTACTTATTCTTGTGTATCGTTATTTTTATTTTTTGTATTTTCTAAGCTTTTTTGTTACTAATTTGAAAATGCTAACATTTTCATTTGATTGATAATTGAGAGTATCAACCAGTAATAAATGATTGGAGCCCCCAACCCATCTTTGATAACTTGGAGCTACCAATCCATCACTGATATAATTGGGGCTAGCAACCCATCTGTAATAATTGGGGCTACCTACCCACCTCTGATAGCTTGAAGCTACCAACCAATTGTGGATATTTCAATAAACGTTATTTATTTAAGGGGCCCAGCATGGCCAGGTGGTTAGGGTGCTCAACTCGCAATCTGAGGATCGCGGGTTCGAATACCCGTCCCACCAAACATGCTCGCCCTTTCAGCTGTGGGGGCGTTATAATGTGACGGCCAATCCCACTATTCGTTGGTAAAAGAGTGGCCCAAGAGTTGGCGGTGGATGGTGATGACTAGCTGCCTTCCCTCTAGTCTTACACTGCTAAATTAGGGACGGCTAGCGCAGATAACGTTACTTCTCTGACACAACAAAGTGGAACTTTTGTTTGATTATCGTAACGTATGCAAAAGTTAATTTTTCCGATTTATTGTTTAGTGTAAGATGCGTTATTATGTTAATAAAAGGTGTTTACTTCATAACAATCTAAAACTTTTCAAAATAATTGTTATGCTCATAGACAAAGCTTGCAACTTTTTTTATTGTAACAAATCTTAATTTTTTTTATCAAATGTTATTCGAAAAAAAAAGTCGTAAAGAGAGAGAGTTTTATATAATTGATATAAATTGTTATTTTTATTCTGTGATAAGCAAAATAAACGAGCTATAAAAATGATAAAACTCTAACTAATTAGTAAACTCGCATCAACATTAAGCTCTGGTATTTTGTTAACTTGTTTAACAAGTCTGTTCATAAATACTGGCTTTCAGTGTAGATTTAATGTGTGTGTGTCTATATATATATTGCATTATACATGTTGTATATGGTAATTATGCACATAGTCATTAGTAATCACTTGTAATATATTTTGCAAACATTTTTTATTTTGTAAAAACATCTGATCTTGAGGTCATGACTTTGATTTTCGGCAAACTTTTCATAAAAAAAATGAATGGTTATATTAAAAATGTGTAGACTCTTTGATTTCTGTATGTACATTATGTATTAAGTTTCAACAAAATATGTTTTACTGGACAAAAAGAAAAATCAGTCAGACGAAAATATTGTGTGGAGAACAAGCCTCAGTCAATTAATGTATTTTATCTCTAAGATGATGTATATGTTATTTAACTGAATATTTTCTAGCTTTGGATTGTTGTCTATTATGTGGCAACCACAATAAAAATGTGCGTGAGACGCCAACTTACCAGAATAAAAGCGGCCTGATTATGCCATCTAGTGTCGTATTTCTTTTTGTTAGTATACCCAAGAGAAGTAAATTCGTGAAAAATCAGTTTTTTCTCCCTAATTTATGATCTATGCAATTAGGCAAAAGATCATTTTGCAAAAATGTTTCCTTGAGAAAACGTGTTTTTCCGAGATATATTTTGGAATGTTCAGAAAATTTACTCTTTGGTCGTCAAGAAATTAATGTCACGTTTTGGAACATTTTCGTTAACACCCCCCCCCCCCAACGAAACCTACATCACGTATAATAGTTAAACAACCCACCTATACGTCACGTCAGTGTAGCCTATATAATGTG